>NW_006783002.1:489905-529383 GCF_000442215.2 Lipotes vexillifer
GGGGCGGGGGGGAAGCCTCCCAGTTCTTGAAAGCACAGGAAACAGAACTCGGGCCTCTAGAACTTTGGTAACTCTAGATCCCGTTGGAAATGGAAATTGCAGAAGGCGAAGCCACTTCCCCTCCCTGAGCCTCATTTTTCTCATCCACAAAAGCAGACAGTTAAAGTAGATCATTCTTGAAGGCTGTGCCAGCTTGTAAATCCCATGAGACTGAGGTTACAAAAGAAAAAAAAAAGAAAAGAAAAGTGCTGAGGAGTAAACAGACCACTGTTCATGTGATGTCGCCTTATCTGTCTTATTCTGATACAAATTCAAGAACCTACTAACATTTCTTTCAAAATATATGTACTAAGTGTTAACTGTGTGCCAGGTGCTGACCTGAGCACAACCAGAGGGCACCCAGAGACCAACACTTTCCCCTGGACCTGCTCGCATGTGCAGGTCTCTAAAGCCCTGCGCTGCCCCAAACAACCTGCTCTATAACTCGGAGTAAACCTCTCCATCTTCCTTTCTCCCCCTTCCTTCGCTTTCTCCTTCTTTCATACCTTCATTCATTTATGCATTCAACAAATGCTCACTAAGCACCTGACCCAGGACCTGCCTTCTTAATGAGGCAGGCCCCCCTTCCTGGTACTGAGTCACGCAGTTTTTAGAGCTGTGGACGTCACCAACATTCATTGTCCTTCCAATCCTCCACGATTCTGTTCATGCGGTGTGTCTGCCTGGACTCTCTCAAACTTCTAACTCCCTTCCAAGGTTTAGTCCACAAGCCACCTAACCCTGTGACACCTTCCCTGACCTCCTCCTGCTGGGGTCGCACAGCCCCCTGCTTTCCACCATGATTCCACCGTATGGCACTGGTGGGTTTGTCTGGTGGCTCCACTGCTCTGAACTCCATGAGGCCCTGGCCGGTGTACTTTTATCACTGTATCCATGGCAATGCGCACCCAGCAAGTGCTGGAGAAAGCCTGGCTGAAATGAACTGCTGTCAAAACTTCCTGACCAGCATGTTCTAACTCACCCAGGCTCTGAGGAAAAGACAGAAGGGCATCTGTCTTACTACCTGTCCTACCAGCAAACCCAACACTATCTCGCTCTGCAGCTTCCCTCTGCTCTCAGAGACTATTCTCAGCTTATAGGGGACCCAGGAACTCTGCTCCCTGCACCCTGACAGTTCGCACCTGTATCCTCTGACCCCCTTTCTGATTCCTTCTCAAGACTTTCTGTGAATTTGCTGGGAAATGTGCGTGCCTGATCCAAAGAAAATCAACCTTTGAAACATTTTCACAAATAAAAAGTCCCTCTAGAACCTTAAGCTTTTCTGGCTGCACCAGAATTTTGCTAAGGTTCTTTAAGAAAGAGAGGATCGCTTCCCCTTACCAAGTATATTCACAGCAGCTAAAGCATGGGTGGTGGTGAGTGCTACAGATGGACACCCCTTGGTAAGAGACAGCCAGGGTGTGAGCCTTGGCTCTGCCATGCTAGCCCTGACCTTGGACCTCCAGCTAGATCAGACTCCGGTCTTGCCCCACAGTTCCAGTCTTGCTACCGGGAAAAGAAGGGTAATTCAACGGCTGGCTCACTCATGCATGGACTCAATCACTTATTCATCTCTTTACTTAATTACTCATTCACTCATTCACAATTATTCACTCATTCATTCATGTTCATTTTCTCCAATGTTTACTTACACAGTTACTCAAAATCCCACACGTTCATTCATTCGTTCATTTACTCATTGACTTCTTCATTTATTTACTCATTCACTCATTCATTCATTTATTCACTTACTTATTTCTTCATTTGCTCCTCATTAGCTCACTCATTCGTTCACCCTTTCATTCATTCTCTCCTTTACGCACTCACTACCTTTTCCACGCAGTCATTCCCTCAGCCCCTCACTCACCACCTACACTCATTCCTCCCTATTTCCCAGCACAGCTTCCTTCCAGGAAGCAGAGCCTCCGTCACGGCTGGGTCCATTAGTCCCCACTCCCAGAACATTCTCTTCCATTTTAACAACCAGCTTGCTGAACTGTGCAGGCATGTGTCCTGGTGTGCAGAGGATATGCTTTCCACTCAGGAACAGATGTTCTTGTAATTACCGTTTTGTCTTTCACCCTCCAATGCCAGAAAATTCTACAAGCTCCTCCAGCATATGCAGGAAGGCATCCACTCAGCATGGTCAGGGCCTGCAGCGCCGGTGGGTTCAGACTCTAGGACACAGGAGATTCCCGCAGTCAGAGATGCAGGAAAATGGGAGAGCCTCCTTACTCCAGGGATCTGTAACCTGGGGTCCAGGGATGCGCTGGAGAGGAGGGCAGGCCCAGAGAGCAGCAGATTTTGTGAGTCAGGTTAAGAGGTGTGAGAAGGAGTGTGAAAAGGAGTGGACTGTCTTAGGATTATGGAGTCATGATCAGTCTGTGCTTGGGTTACTGTGATGACTGGTGACATGGTCAGTGGAAAAGGCAGAGGTTTATTGGCGCAGGGCCAGTGAAAAGAAGTTATCAGCAATGTCATGGCAGAAGATCAAAATCATAATTTGCTGAACTACCTACCAAGTGCCAGGGACTTCCCATACTTGATGTTAGCATCCCTCGATAATCCAGCTCCCTGTCTTTCTTTTAGAAATAGAATCCTCTGAGTTTTAGCCGGTCACATGACCTCTCAGCCAAAGACTAGATTTCCCAGATTCCCTTGCAGCCAGGTGTGACTGGCTAAGTTCTGGGTGTGAGCAGAGGTGTTATATGCAACTTCTTGGTTGTGCCCTTAGAAGGAAGCTGGGTGCCCTCCACTTCCAATTTCACCATGTGCCAGCTTAAGCATGGCCCTCTCTAGTGAGCCAACTGTGCCTTTGGAATGGAGGGCATATCCTAGGGCACGGCAGAGCCCCAGACAGAGAAGCCTCAGTCCCCACAGAATCTTGTGAAGAACTTCTCTATCCACCACGCTGAGATTTCATGTGAAGAGAAACAAGCTTCTGTTATGCTTTGGATACTGTTGTTTTGATCTCTGTTAAAGCAGCCAAGCTAATATCTACTAATATCAGAGGAATCTTCTGCATCGTGTTTCCTTATGGAAACACTCTTGGCTTCTCCCACTCCTTCATTTAACTCTCTCTGTTGTGGTTGAATAGTGTCTCCTCAAAATTCTTGTCTGCTGGGAGTCTCAGAATGTGACCTTATTTGGAATTGGGATCCTTGCAGATGTAATCAAGGCAAAGAACTAGATGAGCTCGTGTGGGATGAGGGTAGACCCTAAATCCAATGAAAATGTCCTTAAAAAAGATGGAGAATGCCACGTGAATGGAGGCAGGGGCTGCAGTGATGTGCGTATAAGCCAAGGGATACCGAGGAAGCCACTAGAGAGGCATGGAATGGATCCTGCCTCAGGGCCTCCAGGAAGGACCAACCAACCCTGCTGACACCTGGATCTCAGACTTTTAGACTCTAGAACTGGGATAGGAAACTAACACTGTGCTGCAAGGGACAGCTATTGGACTGGTGGGTTTGGCAGACAGAACTGGACTTGCCTCCACCCGAAATATCTCTGGCCCCAGGCCCCCCAAATGTCCTATAGAAAGCCAACCTCTCTTCTCTTGCGTGGAATGGATAGGGCTGCCTCTAATGCTAGAATGCAGTGTTAGCAAGCCCCGCCGGCTACAGATCTGCAGCTGCACTGCTTTCCATCCTTGGTGCAGTGTTGTGGTCAAGATCACAGCCTCTGAAGCCAGGCCACCGGCATGAAACCCTGCTCTACCACTTACTAGTTGTGGGAGTTGAGGGCAAATTAATTAGACTTTTGTTGGTGTCTTCACTTGTAAAACTGGGATGATAACAGTACCGACTACTATACAGGATTGTTGTGAGGATCAAATTAGTTATATCATGAAGTGCTCAGAACAGAGGCTGACAAACAGTAAGTGCTAAGATAGTGTTGGCGCCTAACTCGTGATGATGGTATGCAAGTATTTGTTATTATTATCTGACTCTGCTATGTCTCAGTTAATTTTGAATTTAGACCAGGGAGGTGGGTATTATTTTCCAGCTCCCCTGGAACCCCGACACTTATTGCATTGAATCTTCATTAACCTCCTTTTGCAGACGAGGAAACAAAACCTCGGAGAGATGAAATGGCAGCCCACAGTCACCCCTTAAATCTCTCTCCTCCACCCACCCTGGCTGCTCAGACACCCATGTGGTCTGCTTGTTGGGCTCCCAGGCTCTGGCTAGCGGGGCCCGGAAGCTCTCCCTCCTGGACCCAAGGTAGCAGGTCTGGAGGCCAGCAAGACCTCCCCGCTCCAGCAGTCCCAGTCAGACGCTCAGTGCGCTGAGCCATGCAGCCTGGTCAGGTCACCACGGGGCCAGGTGAGGATCCCCCAGTCTGTGTCCGCACCAGCCGGGACGGCTCTTCAGCCCTGGAGGGGCCACTTCCGTAGCCCGAGCTGTGCTCCAGGGAAAGCAAACTGCCTCTGCAGGCACAGACGCGGTCCTCTCTGCCTGCGGGCTCCTAGACCCCGTCCTAGGTGAAAGCGGCATGTTTAATCTCAAGAACCAGCCTGCTTACAACACACCCAGGCCCTGTCACTGGCAGGATGGCAATCCCCCGGGCCCAGGTGTATAGAAGGCGGGAAGGAAAAGGGGGACAGGGAAAGGGGAAGGGACACTAGCGGAGTACGTACTGCCTTCCAGGCACTGTGCCAGGTGCTTCACGTTCGCCGTTACATTTCATCCTCACAACAATCCTATGCCAGAAACTCATTGTAACAGATATGAAAACTGAGGCTCAAAGCTGAAATCACTTGTTCAAGCCAAGTAGCCAGGAACTGTCAGAGATACCCAGGTTTGCCTGACTTTTTCTTCGACACCACAGGAGAATCAGACATGCCTTCTTCATGCCTTCCAAATAGGGAGGGTCTTTCAGGTCCTGACCATACCCAGAGGGGCCTGGAGCCCCAGAGCAGGTTCTACTGGCTCATGCTCCATGCACATTGCATCCAACAATCTTCAGTAGCAGCAGCAGCAGTGGTGCTGCCACGTTTCAATGGCTGTTTACACTCCACGGAGGACTCGTACCTCTTTTTTTTTGGCGGTACGCGGGCCTCTCACCGTTGTGGCCTCTCCCGTTGCGGAGCACGGGCTCCGGACGCGCAGGCTCAGCGGCCATGGCTCACGGGCCCAGCCGCTCCGCGGCATGCGGGATCTTCCCGGACCGGGGCACGAACCCGTGTCCCCTGCATCGGCAGGCGGACTCTCAACCACTGCGCCACCAGGGAAGCCCCAGGACCCATACCTTTATTATCTCCTCTGAGGTGATGTAGGTTGAGAGAGGCTCCACTAGTGATCTCACTGAGAAAGGCTCCAGAGCACGAAGCCGAGGCCGTTTCCTCTTCCAGGCCTTATCAGCTCCATTTCTGGGAACGCCAAGGGGATAGAGCATGCTCTGCTTTCTAAAAGGCTTTCACTGGCAAATTCAGCCACATTTCCTGATGCCCACTCTGTGTGCCAGGCACTATGCTAGGGGCAGGGGCTCCAGAGAGGAATCAAACAGTGCCTGCCCTTGAGAGTTTATGAGCAACAGGGGGTGACAGACCTGGTAGCATAAGAATGATGAAGAGGATGGGAGCTAGCACTTATTGAGCATTTACTATTGGCTGTTCAGAAAGAGCAACACGTTATCTTATCTAATTGCCATAAAACCCTATTATTTGCTTCATTTAATTCATGAGGAAACTGAGGCATAGAGAGATAGGAATTACTAGAAAGTGGCAGAAGTGGGAATCAAACTCAGATATTCGAGCTCAGTTTTGTAGGCAGGCAGTGATTAATTTGCCCAGAATAGGGGGAGAAGTCAGTCCCATCTTCATAGAGGAGTTAATATCAGAGCAGGGTTTTGTAGGATGAATAGGAGTTTGCCAGGCAGAAAATAGGTGAGAGTGGATCAGGAAGTTCCAGACAGAAGTAAAGAGAGAAAAGCATGAACAATGGTTGGGAGGTTCAAAACAGAGCAGTCTGTGGAAAGGATTCCAGGTAGTTCAGTAAGTCTAGAACATAAAGTCAAGGAATGCAGGATGGGATATGATTTCAGAAATGAGGTTGCAGAAGGAAAACGGACCAGCTCCTGGAGAATCATGAATGTCAGGCACAGAAGCTAGGATTTTTTCCCCTATTAAATAAACATGGGATTTATTTGTTTCATGCAATAAACAGTCTCGCAAAAGTAGTTCAGGCTGGCATAGCAGTTCAGCAGTGTCATCAAGGCCTCAGCCTCCTTCTCCCTTATAGCTCCGCCATCCGTAACATTTTCCTCATGGTTGCAAGACGGCTGCTGTACCTCCCAGCGGTCTATCTGTGTTCGAGGCAGGAAGGAGGAAGGGTAAACGGCAAAAGTCTGATCTTTGTGATAGGAGCTCAAACTCCATTCTGTGGCCATTGGGGACCCATTGAAGTGCCTGAGGCAGGGCAGAGATGGTAACAATACTGGCTAACATGGACTGATCACTAACTGCCCCAGGGAATGTTCTACATTTCACATATCACCTTATGCATGTACTACAACTAATCCTCAAAGCAACCTCAAGACACAGATACATCCCCATTTACAAATGGGGAGACACAGAGAGGTTAGAAACAATCACCCAAGGCTGCCCAGCCCGAAGTGGCAGAAACTGAGTGGTCTGGCTCCCGAGTCTTGTTCTTAATCACCACGTTCTCCTGCATTTTAGCAAGCGTACTCTGTGCGGAGGCTGTGTGATTGCAGAGGCAGGGAGCTCGGTGTGGAGGCTGTTTTGCACCCTCCAGGTGGAGGCGACGGGACCCACACAAGGGTGGTGGCCATGGGTGGAGAAGCGGGGCAGGCAGGAGGGGAAGGGGAGGGCCTCAGCACTGTCTGACTCTCCCTGTCCCTGAGCCAGACTCCTCCACGTCCACAGGCCCTGCAGGACTGGCCGGGGCGCCAATGCTGGACAGCTGCAGGGATCCTGAAAAAAGAGTCACAGCACGGTGGCAGGCAGAGGCTGACACAGGTCTGACTTTCACACTGACACCCACATCATTGTTGTCGTTCGTGTGCAGACTCTCGCCCTAGACAGTGCCAAGGCCCAAAAGTGCAGGAACCGGTTTGTAGAGGTGAGGCCACAGTTAGATCACTGTCTTGTGCCTGGCAGATGGCAGCACGATGACGCTGATGTCTGCAGCTGACGGGGGCCTGAGTGGAGCGGGCAAAACAATGACTCCGGGGCTCAAAAAGACCTGCTGGAACTTTAATTAGTGGTGACCTCAAGTCACCTCTTCAGCAAACATCTCCTGAGCACCTGCTATGTCCCCTGCCCTCAGTGGGCTGCCAGGATGCAGAGACGAATCCCACCACCCTTGACATCAAGGAGCTCCGGGTCTCCACAGAGCTGGTGCCAGTGATCGGTGCTGAGATACAGGGAAGCGCAGAGGGTGTGGGAGAATGGGGTGGTGGTCCAGGGTAGTGAGGGGATGCTAAGCCAGCCTGGGAGGTCCGGGTGGGCTTCCTGGAGGAAGTGACTACCAAGCTGCATTCCTTAAGAGAAGAGTTGGCCAGGCAAAGAGGAGGGAAGGGTATTCCAGTAAATGGGAACCACATGGGCTAAGGAGAGTGGGATGAAAGCAAGGCACAAAGAGGAGAGTCTTGGGGAGGACCCAAGCCTGCTCTGTTTCACATCACACTCTTGGCTTCTGGCATCCCAGCGGCTGACAGACACAGTATCAGACTACTGCAGAAGGCAAAGCTCCTGGCACTTGCGGCAGATGAATCATAAAATTGTCACAAGTCTTCCCCTCCTCGTGTTCATTCCCCCTTTGCAATGTGACTGCAGATCCTATCATCAAGAGATGAAGAGCATTTCCCCATCTGTTAAATCTGGGCTGAACTTGTAACTTGCTTTGACCAACAGAATGAGGCAACGTGATGACGCGCGAGTTCTGAGCCCACGTCTTCCTGCTCTCTTGGAGTGGTGCCCAGCTGCTAGGTGATCAAGCCCACGCTATTTTACTGGATGACAAGAGGTACATGGCTCAGCCACTCCTCCCCTATCCCTCCAGGGCCCCAGATAACAATCAGACCTCAGCCCATCCACCAGCCGACCCAGGGTGATCAAGTCATCCCTTTTTGCCTGGAACTTTCCTAGTTTTAAACGGAATGCCCCACACCCCAGGGACGCTTTCAGTCCCAGGCAAATGGGGATGGCAGGTCATCCTAAACTGGCTTCAGATGTATGAATGAGCCCAGCCAAGTTTCACGTAGATCAGCAGAGCTGCCCAGCTGACCCACAGCCGAGGGTGCAATGATACATCGTGTTGTTTGAAAGCGCCAAGTTTGTGGTTTGAAAGCACCGAGTTTGTTATACAGCAACGGATAACAGATACGCCAGTACGTTTGGGAACGAGGCCCAGGTTCTCGGCCTCAGTACTGGGAACGAACCAGGTTCCTCTCCTTGAACGCGGCACTGAGTGGGTCATGAGAGGGAAGACACTGACGCTCAGAGAAGTTAAGTCACCCGCTCAGGACCACAGAGCCAGTGCGTATTGGCAATAGAATGCAGACCCAGGTCTCCCAGACCTCCCCCTTCCACCAAGCTACCTCTGTAATCAGCACATTTGTGCTGCAGTAACTGGAGCTCCCCCAGAGACTTAATTTAACGAATCTCTGGTCATGCTCAGGTTCTCACGATGGTTTCCTTTACAAGATCCAGTGTCAGACTGTGTGATATGCTCCTTCCCACACGAAGTATGATGAGACTAACACTCAACCACAAGCCACCACTAGTCCCACCGTGGCCAGAGACCAGCACAAAGGCAACATTGTCAGGCAGCAAAAGACACGTGTTCAGAACGTCCTGACACACAGGTTGAAAGCCACACAGACTTCTACTACGTACGAGGAGCTAGTGATGGTAGTTCTAATTCTGACACGTACCCACTGCATGACCTTGGGCAAGTCACTGCCCTTCTCTGGAAGACTGGGTGTCAGTTGGTTATTTGAAACTTGGGTCATTCACCATAAATCGAGGGCGGAACCATGGGGTGGTCACCTTTGAACCCAGGACCCAGTACAATGCATTGTAGCTGCTCAATGAACATTTACTGATTGTATACATTACAGCAGGATGTCTCATGGGGAACTTAACTTGTGCCTCTTTTTTTTTGCTGATAGAGCAAGAAAGCCATCGTGGGGAGGGCAGGGGAAGCTGACATTAATTTGGAAAAAAATGGAAGTTTGTTTCCCCCTATTCCAAGAGAGAAGGAGAAAGAGACAGGACTTTGTTTCTGGGGCCTAGGGTTTGCCCCTAAGGAGTTGGCTGGCTTTATTGCAGTCTTATGAGCTCTTCATGTTCAGCTGTGCTGAACACCTCTGAGATGGTGGGACCTTGGCAGTGCTAGGAGGAGAATGCTGCCAAGGGGGCTAGTCGTCTCAGAAGTCTAGTGGGAAACATCAGAGGCAAAATTTAGCACAAAGAAGACCCCTCTCCTTCCAAGTGTCATGCAGGCTTGAGTAGGAAGCTGGGCAAGTGAGACTCTGCTACACTGGGAGACCAGTACTAGACAGAGGGCCATGGGCCAGTGGCTATCCATAAGGTAAAATGGTGCTAACTACAGCCGTGGATTGAACAAAACAGCATTTCAATACTTGGAAGGTATTATGGGTTGAACTGTGTCCCTCCAAACATGTATGTTGGAAGTCCTAACCCTCAGTACCTCGGAATGTGACCTTATTTGGAAATAGGGTCATGGCAGATGTAAATAGTTAAGATGAGGTCATACTGGAGGAGGGTGGGCCCCAAATCCAACATGATTGGTGTTCTTATAAAAAGGGGAAGTTTGGAGACAGACGCACGCACAGGGAGAATGGAATGTGAAAATAAAGGCAGAGACTGGAATGATGCTTCTACAAGCCAAGCAATGCCAAGGATGCCAGCAAACCACCAGAAGCTGGGGGAGAGGCAAGGAGCAGATTCTCCCTCACAGCCCTGAGAAGGAACCAGCCCTGCCGCCACCTTGCTCTCTGACTTCTAGCCTCCAGACAATAACTTCCTGTTATTTAAGCCACCCAGTAAGTGGTACGTTGTTATGGCAGACCTAGCAAACTAATACAGGAAGGGGAGTGTGAGAGACCTTTGGTTGGGGGGCAGATTGTATAAATGTCCTTGGTTCTAGTATAAGTTGGGAAGGGAAGCAGGCGAGGGCAATCATAAGAGAACAATCTGGATTTGCATCAATCTGTGTGTGAAGGCTCAAGTCAGTTTAAATTTGACTTGAGAAATAAGGGCTGTGATAGAATTCGCCCTGGCTCCACAACCATCGTGACCCATGCCGCACTTACATCGTGAAAAGAAATGGTGAGTTGGAAGGAATCACAAAGGTCAGAGAGACCCCTTCCCCTATTTTACAGGTAAGGAGATGAAGACCTCAGTGGGGGAGTATTTTTGTCACTGTCCACAAAGGGGTAGAGGTGGGACCAGAACTCTGGCATCTACAGCTGTCTTTCTCCAAATCTTGACATGCCTCAGCCAGCAAATATACAGAGCTGTGGCACTGTGTGAAATGCAAACGCCTCTGTGGGCACAACTGTATATTTAGACATTCTCAAGAAGGGAAGGCGGCTGGAACGTGGCTATTTTCATTTTCATAAAGTACTCTGGGAGCCAGGATGAGTGAGGATTGTTTTTTAAGACTGTCTCCCTTGAGGTGAACCTAGCCAAGAAAAAGCTGTAGAGCAGGGAACCATTGTTTAATACCTAACGAAGTTTTGATCTACAAAAACGTTAACCATTGGGTTCCCTTAAATGGAGAGTCCCCATAGGGCAATGCAGTCTGGTGTTTTAGAAATCACTGAAAACTGGGGGAAGGTTGGAGTGCAGAGAAGGAGGGGAAGGGGGAGGGGCTGAGGGGGAGGGGCTGAGGGGAGGATGTTATGGGAACAGGGTCCTATTCTGGAGCTACAAGGCATAGATGATGAATCAGACAGCAAAGGAATGTAACCTAAAATAATCACGTAAGTTAATGAGCAAAGAAGATTCAGCTTTTGGACAAATCTTCATTAACATAGCTAATGTTGATTGATGCTTTACATTTATGTACTGTTTTTCACATTTCAAAGCACTTTTCCAACAATTCTCTACAAGCTCAAAATTCTCTCTAAGCTTGGGTGACCAGGTACTTTATCATCCAAAGCAGGTCACTTTTGAGGCTGAAAGGAAGCATGCTTAATAATTATGCTGGGTCAGCAGGTGTAAACCAGGACAGTCCCAGGCAAACAGGGATGTATGATCAATCCACCACAAGCCTCCAAACGAGACTGGGTAACCCAGAGACATCATCATTCATTCATTTACCCCAAACCTGCCCCTCTCTGTCTATTTTACCTCCATCTATTTAATTGCTCAAATAAAAATCCAGGTCACCCACAATTCGTCTCCTATGGTCCCTTGTCTTCCCCCCACCCCCGGCCACCCCCACCCCGCTCCAAACCATCAGCAAATCCTGATAACTCCATCTACAAGTTATTCCCCACCTGTTCATCTGTGTCTTTGTCCTCTGATTTCACGCTAGTCTTAGGCATCATCATCTCTCACCTGGACAGCAGTGAGAGCCTTCTAATCCGTCTCCCCACTTCCACACATGTTCTTTTCGTAATCCATTATCCAAAAGGCAACAAGAGTAATTCTTCAAAAATGTAAATCTGATCATGTTTCTCCCCTGCTCAGAATCTTCTAGCAGCTCTCGACTGTACTGAGAATAAAAAAGCTAAACTCCTTATCTTGGCTCTATGTCTTTGTTCAATAAGTATGTGTTAAGTGAACAAACATACAAGTCAACAAGTATTTGCTGAGTATATTTTATGTACAGTCAGCCCTCTGCATCCGCAGGTCTCACATCTGCTAGTGGATCAAAAATTTGCAGGGGGGGCTTCCCTGGTGGTGCAATGGTTGAGAGTCCGCCTGCCGATGCAGGGGATACTGGTTCGTGCCCCGGTCCGGGAAGATCCCACACGCCGCGGAGCGGCTGGGCCCGTGAGCCATGGCCGCTGAGCCTGCGCGTCCGGAGCCTGTGCTCCGCAACGGGAGAGGCCACAACAGTGAGAGGCCCGCGTACCGCAAAAAAAAAAAAAAAAAAAAAAAAAAATTTGCAGGGGGGCGGGGGAGGGAGTTCCAGAAAGTTCCCCCAAACAAAACTTGAATTTGCCCGCACTGGCAACTATTTACATAGCATTTACATTGTATTTACAACTATTTACATAACATTTACATTGTATTAGGTATTATAAGTACTGGCGAGGATTTAAAGTATAGGGGAGGATGTGGTAGGTTATATTGCAAAAAGTACACCATTTTCTATAAGGGATTTGAGCATCCTCAAATTTTGGTACCCACAGTGGGGAGGTGGTCCTGGAACTGACCCCCGCAGATACTGAGGGACAACTGTGCTAGACTCATGCAAGGCATGTCTTACAGCTTCAGTGTGACCCATGTAGCCGTTGGGAAGAAAACTCCGTTCTAATTCCTGATATTTCTTTCCACGTGAAGGGAGCCCCCATCAGTATGCCTTCTGGCCTCTCTCTGCCCCTTTACTCACAGGGAGTGGAGTGAGTTACACTGGTGGTAAACTGACGAAGAAGAAACTGGGCATGCTCAGTTGAGCCCCACGCTTCTGCCCCTTGGCAGCTGGCCACGTGCTTTTGCTATTCCTCCAGGGGCTGGCTCTTCCTCTGCCCCCATCCAGCACTGCCTGTGACCAGGTGGGTCAGTCTGCCTAATCCTGGATCCAATTATCAAGTCAATTTGGCTCTCATACCAAGCCAAGTTATTCATTATCAGTAATAAACATGATATTTGGCTGCCATCTGCCACCCTGTTTATTTCTCAGTTTGTTCAGAGCTCGTATGGAAAGAGGGGTGCTATTTATTGGGCTCCCCCAAAGACCTCGAACATCCCACGAGAAATAAGAGAAACCAGTTGCATAAAGCCTGGTACAGAGCCTCTGGCAACCCAAGGGTATAACAATCTGGGACTTGAGAAATAAAAGCTGTAATAATGCAGTTGCCAGCTGAGCAATGATCATGCGGGGCTCACAGTGAAAACCGAAGTACAAATTTAGTAGCAGCATTTAGCCCAGAAGAACGTCTTCAGGAATGAGTCATGAAGGGAATACTGTCATTTGTGCAAAGAGACAGAGGGTTATAAGGGAAGAGGTGGCTAGAGATTCTCATTTATGTTTATGAAAACAGATGGCCTTTTTGAAAAACAGAAAGCCCAAACAAAAGTATCATTTATTCCAGGACCTAAGAGATTGTTCTACTGACATCTCATCAAAAAGCCATCTCTTAGGCTTTTTAACCCCTTGGAGAATTCATAAATAGCACTGCTTAAAATAAAAGCAAAACAGTTTTCAGAAGGATGTAAGTTACATAAGATTATCTTGGTTCCTCCCCCCTCCCACCTCACCCTCCCTTTGTCTGTCCTTTGCCCAGATGCTACTGAAAACCTTCAAAAACTGTGCTGGGAGTGGCTTGTAAGAGGTGGCAAATGTGAAACCTAGTTCACGAAGCTCTCAGGGGAGAGATTTACTGACTCATACATTCCTATGTCTCGCATACTTCCACAGCAGGCAAAAGACCAGGTCAGAATTCTGATTTCATTTCCTCACTGTCCTTGATTTCTTTTTCTTCAATCCATCCTTCCCTCAGTTTTCAGACCCTGATTTGAAATAAAAACGCGACATCCCTGCTTATGTCTAGGGCTATGCCGGTCAGATGTCTTGGTGTGCCTGCCCAGAGCCTTCCCCGCCCTTCTCCAGCCTGCTTGGTGCCCTGGGAGGCTGTCCTTTAACCTGCATCAAAGGGCTCCCTCTGGCTACCAGCTGGGTTCAGCCAGCGGGAGCCCTGGCAGGAAGTCAAAGTTGGGAAGAGAGTGAGTTTGGGGTATTTATTCTCCTGGCAGGCTGCCTTCGAGGCTGTGGGTTGGCAGTGGCTGTGTTCCTGTGTGGGAGGACACAACTCTTTTGGGGCAGCCTTTTGCTAGAACTACAATACAGCTACAGCTCTGTCCAGGTTCCGGTGCCTGCTCCCTTCCCCTGCCCATCTGGGCTACGGGGTGGTCACAGCTCCCAGCTGTTACTAGCCCCAGGGGGCTTCACCAGGCTTTGTGATTGCCCGCAATCCTGCCACACACTGAGCTATTTGTAATGAGGTGGATAGACCTAGAGTCTGTCATACAGAGTGAAGTAAGTCAGAAAGAGAAAGACAAATACCGTATGCTAACACGTATATATGGAATTTAAGGGAAAAAAATGTCATGAAGAACCTAGGGGTAAGACAGGAATAAAGACACAGACCTACTAGAGAATGGACTTGAGGATATGGGGAGCGGGAAGGGTAAGCTGTGACAAAGCGAGAGAGAGGCATGGACATATATACACTACCAAATGTAAGGTAGATAGCTAGTGGGAAGCAGCCGCATGGCACAGGGAGATCAGCTCGGTGCTTTGTGACCGCCTGGAGGGGAGGGATAGGGAGGGTGGGAGGGAGGGTGACGCAAGAGGGAAGAGATATGGGGACATATGTATATGTATAACTGATTCACTTTGTTACGAAGCAGAAACTAACACACCATTGTAAAGCAATTATACTCCAATAAAGCTGTAAAAAAAAAAAAAAAAAAAAAAAAGAACAGTCCCTTCCTCACACTCCCCTTAATTATACCTCAAAACAAATGCCACTGTTTCTTGCCAGGACCCCAACTGATACCCAATAGCTCTATGTCAATATCTCTGTCAGTCTTTATTTGACTCAAAAGCAAGCTCTATTTCTTGCTTTTCTTCCTCATCAAACTTCTTGAACAAATGCCCCAGAAGGTTTGAGCTCAGAAGGGCTTCCTAGACTGTCCAACCTGCTGTTATCTAGGGCGTGTTTTTGAGAAGTCAGTTCGTCAAAATATAGCAAAAATCAGTAAACATGTTGAATTCCGATAACCCAGAAATTCTGATAGTTCTAAAAAGTATCCCAAGGAATCCCTGGATTTACATAAAGATGTTTTCTAGGGTGATATTAAAAGTATGTAATGATATGAGCACTGCTTGATTGAGCAGGGCAGACTGTATATTATTGTATCAGTGCCAACTGGCTGAATATTGGCACAGGGTACTTGTCGCAATAGTGAGAACAGGAGTGAAAAAAAAGTAGTAAACAACCTGAATGTCTAACAGCAGGAGAAATGTAAATACACTCTGGCATTCTGTAGGATGAAATACTATGCAGCCTTACAAAATGATTCTGTAGATGAATATTTAATGACATAGAAGGTTGAATATTACACACATGGTTAAATGAAAAAAGCACAAAATTTAATAGAGTGTGGTTCTATTTTTAGAAATTTTAAAAAAAGGTGATGCGTGTGTGTGTTTACACAACAGAAAGAGCCGCAGTGTTTTTTTCCAATGTGGTAAAAGGTAATAGACATTTTTTCTTTTCTTCCATTTGCTCATCTGTAGTTTCTAAGTCTTCAAGAATAAATAAGTATAATTTTTAAATGAGAAAATACGACAAGAAATTTTTTTAAAGTCACACACCCAGTTTCAGAGACACGCCTAACATTTTGGTCAGGAGTCTCTGATTATAAACTATTTGCTGAATGCACTGCCCATAGGACCAATCATTTAACTGATGGCTTCTGGTCTCACTAGAAGTGCTTGACATTTCAGAACAGTGAGATGCAGACCCTTAGGCAATCTTATACATAAACAACTCCAGCTCTGTGCAATGCCCACTGACTCTCTGCCAAGAAAACGACGTGTTCCAAGTCGAGACTGTTGCCTGCATTCTTGGCATCCATTTCCCGATGTTCTCTCTCCTGAACACTTCATATATTCCTAGCAGATTGACTGCATATTATTAATAACTATATAGGCTGTCAATCAACACATCTTCTAAGAGAAACTTTCCAAGTCAGTCTTATGAAGAACCCAATTAAAAAAACGATTTAAAAGACATACTTTCTCAACAGTACTTTTAATTATTTGACACTTAGTTATTTACTCCTTCATTTTTACTCTGCCTCCTTCTCCAAAGGACTCAAGGAAGCTAATTAGTCAGCATGAAGCTGCATGCATATTCATGTGTATGTGAAGACAACTTCCTACACATGCATGTAGATGTAGGATTTAGTACACAGTAATATACAGTATATGGTACATATTTAGTAGTAATAAGATAGCGTTGGTACATGTAAATACAATCACATCCATTTTGTTCACCGAAGAGGGGAAGGCATGGGCCGAAGCAAGCTGCTAGCATCTGTCTACCAGATTAGAGAAAGAAGTGGGAATTTGCTGGTTCCCTGCTTGAGAAGTTCAGTGTCATGACCTTTTACCTTGACCCGGCTATGGCCTTTGCTCCTAGATTCTCTGCTTGGTTCTCAGCTCTACCTGCTAACCTCCACACCCATGCCAGGCTCATCTTCATCATAAGCAGACATAATCATGCCACCTGCCAGCTCCATGCCCTCAGATGGCCATCTATAGCCTAGAACAGTTGTTTTTAATTAGCTGTTTAAATACTTTTTTTTAGTAGAGGGACTTTTCCTCCTAAAATGAAACTTATATTGGCGCTCAGTATATAAACAGATACAAGAATTGCTCTAATTAAAGTGAGGGGTTGCAACCCCCTTGGGCTTCCATGGTCTTCAGACCTACCGCACCCACTGTCCTACACATAAAAGTCCTTTAGTGCTAAGCTCTAGTGGATAGTAGACCATTTTTCTTTTCTTTTCTTTTCCTCCCTCCCCTTTCAAAGCATCAGCAAGTACCTATAGGTATTGTTCCAGGCTCAGAGCACAAAACCTCAGGGTGTTAGAGTCTAAAGTGCAAGTCAGACAACAAATACATGACATGTTAGGTGATGGTAAACGTTATGAAAAAAAGAGAGGGAAATAAGAAGGAAAGAGATTGGTGGAAGCGGTCTGTTTTATACAGTTAGGTCGGGGAAGGCCTCGCTGAATAGGTGGCATTGAGCAGATACCTGAAGGAAGCGAGGCAGCAAGCTCTGCAGGTATCTGGGAGGATTAAAGTTCCAGCAAGGGCAAAAGGGGGCTGTGGCAGAAGAGTGCCTGGCATGTTAGCGGGGCAGCAAGGAGGCTGGTGTCGCCGGGCTGGGAGAGGAGAGAGCGAGATGAGCTGGGGGCATCAGGGCGGGATGCTGCTCTGACAGATGTGCAGAGCCCCGTGGGACATTGTAAAGGCTTTGACTTTTCCTCTGAAATGGGGAATCTTTGAACGGTTTTGAGCAGAAGAACGACAGGAACAGATTGGAGGGGAGCAAAGAGGAAGCAGGAAGCACAGGTAGGAGGCTACTGTGAGAATCCAGGTGAGAAATGACGAGGGTGAGGGGGTGAAGGTGATGGGAAGTGGTGTGATTCTTTACATGCTTTTGAAGGTAGAGCTCACAATATCTGCTGATGAATTAGATGTGGAATGTGGGGTACGAGAGAAAAAGAAGAGACAATAAAACTCTCAGGACATTAGCCTGAGCAAAGCAAGGAATGGAGCTGTCGTGGGGAGAACAGGTTGGTGATGGGAGAAAACCAGGGAATGGGCTTGGGCGTGTTAGGTTTCAGAAGAGCTATTGCCTGTTTGGGTGGATATACGCATTAGGAGCTCAGGACAGAGGTCCAAGCTGGAGATATAAATCTGACAGTCATCTACATTTAAACTATAAGACTGGATGAGGTCTCCAAGCAAGTGTACAGTGGAATGAGAAAACGTCTGTGGACTGGGCCCTGGGGCCTCCCAGCATTTAGAGGTTTGAGACTCAGAGGCAGCAGTAAGAGAGGCAGAAAAAGTAGTGGGTAGTGAGGTGAGACAGACCGGGAGAGCATGGAGTTCCTGAGCACAGGTGAAGGAAGTACTCAAGAAGGAGTGTTACCATCCATGTAAATTGGTCCAGTCACGTGAGGACTGGGCAATGACCACAGGGTTTAGCAACATGGAGATCCCTGGGGACCTTGAACAGGAGTGATGCTGGATGGGAGGTGGGGGGAACGTCTTGACTGGAGTTCCTCAAGGGCAGACACCACCTCTCATTCATTGCTGTATCCTCCATGCCCCTCCCCTCCCCAACTCAGCGTCCAGCACAGTGCCTGGCACACAGTGCCTGGCACACAGTGCCTGGCACACAGTGGGCGATAATATCTAGTGATGGATGAGCCATTTCCCCCATGAAGTCACGAATCTTTTATATGTCCCTGTTCGTGGACCCTAATCATTTTCACAGAAAAGACCTACTCCTTTCCTATGTGTATGTATCTGGACCAGATGATGGGATTAGAAGAAGGTAAGAAAGAAAATCAAATAGAAGACTATCTCTTCTTTGCAAAGGCTCAGCTAGGGTTGCCCTTGTTTACACAAGACCCCATATCATGCCTACATAATTAGGTTGGTAAAAGGAAGTCAGTGTCTTTGCTCACTTATGTCTGGGAAAATGTTTAATTTTAACAACAACAGTGATGATGATTAGCATAAAATATACTTTGTACATTTTAGAAGGACCTATCATATGCACCACTTCGCTTTTCCTCGTTACCAATTACCTCTCAACATTTTCAAATGCTGCTGGCTTAGGTAGTCCTCTAAGGAAAAGTTGGATATAACTAGCGGGGCAAGTTGCCTTAGATCAGAGGTCTACAAACCGTGGCCAACACCTGTTTCTGTAAATAAAGTTTTATTGGAACGCAGCCTGGCCTGTGTGTTCGCATATTGTCTCCAGCTGTTTTTGTGCTACCCAGCAGAGTTGAGTAGTTGCATGAGAGACTGTGCAAAGTTGAAAACCTTTACTATCTAGCCCTTTACAGAAAAAGCTGGCCAACACCTGTCTTAGACAAGCTAAATCAGAGGTCCCCAAAACAGGGTGCTCAAGACAACCCATTGGGACTTGGGAAGAAAATATCTGGACATCTCTCTCTTCTTAATTTTAAGAAAAGGAACATTTAAGTTTCTTAATGTTTAGTACATGGATTGAGAGTGAATCATGGATCTAATTTATAAATAAAGATGAAAATGCTGAGAATATACAGTCAAAAACCATTTACTATTGGGGCAGATGATGAAAATATTTGAAGATCAAGCAGGTGATACAAGAGAGGGCTTGGCATATAGTAGGTACTCAAAATGATTTGGAATAATATTAGTTAACACTTACTGAATCGCTAGCCTGTTTCAAGAGCAGTGCTAAAGGCTTCATATGCGTTAGCTCATTTAATTCACACAACTCTCTGACGAGTTCAGTATTATAACCCTGTCCCATTTCACAGGTAAAGAAACTGAGGCTTAGAGAGATTAAGTGTCTCCCCCATTGGCAAACAATGAGAAAACAGTAGCTTTGGGAGTTGAATCAGGACCTCTGACACCTAAGGCTAAGGTCTGAGCTTGTGGATTGCCATGCAGATTCAACGGTGCCATCTTGTGTAAATATATTTAGGTACAGGCTGATCATTAACCAAGGAGACATGCAAAGGGAAAACACTGATTTTGCTTTTCAAGCTTCATTACTACCATGGATCGAAAAATGCATTTGACAAAAAAAGTGGGGGTGGGGGTGGATCACCCCCCTCGGACAGAACTTCCCTCGGACAGAACTTCCCCTGTATTCATGACTGTACCCTACACTTCGGACATGCCTGAGTGTGGAGCTACCATAATAGGAATGTGACCGTAGGGGAGATAATCAAAGCCTGGAATCAGACATGGGTTTCCTCACAGGAACCTCATGGCACATAAAAACTATTTATCTTAAAGACTAAAGAAGCATCGTGGTGCAGTGTCTAGAGCGCTAGCGAAGCAATCAGGCAGAACTGGATTTTGCTTGATATGAACCAGCAGCGTTGGTTAGGTCCTTTAATTTCTCTAAGCATCAGGTTTCTCATGTGTTAAGTGAAAATAATAACGCGGGCTTCACAAGTCTGCAGGCCTGTAGAAGCACTTAATAAACAGTAGTCATGGTGGTTAGTCATGGCTATGCTTCATTTTGTTTCTGTTTTCAGTAATTTGTATTGTCCTAATATTTTTGTAACAATGCGGTTAAAAATAAATAGGACTAATAGAAAATCTGAATACGCCTTTAATATCTATTAAAGAAATTGAATCGATACTTAATAACTTTCCAAAACAGAAAGCACCAGACCCAGATGGAGTCACTGGTAAATTCTACCAAACATTTAAGGAAGAAATTAGGCCAATTCTCTACAACCTCTTCCAGAAGACAGAAGCAGAAAGAATACTTCCTAATTCATTCTATGAGGCCAGAATTACCCTAATGCCAAAACCATACAAAGGCATTACAAGAAAACTAGAGTGCAATGTTTCTTATGAACACAGGTGTAAAAATACCCAACAAAATATCAGTAAATTGAGTCTAACAATGTATAAAAAGATTCATAAACCACAACTCAATGGGATTTACCCACGGTATGCAAGGCTGGTTAGACATTCAAAAACCAGTGAAGGTAATCCATCACATCAATAGGCTGAAGAAGAAAAATCACATGATGATATTAATACATGCTGAAAAACATTTGACAAAATCCAACAGCTATTCAGGATAAAAACTCTCAGCAAACTAGAAATAGAGGGGGACTTGCTTAACTTGATAAAGAACACCTACAAAAACCCAGCAACTAACATCACACTTAATGGTGAGAGAGGTGAAGCTTTTCTGTTAAGATCAGGAACAAGATGAGGATGTCCTCTCTCATCCTATTGGAAGTCGTAGCTAATGCAATAAGACAAGAAAAGGAAATAAAAAGTGTGTAGATTGGGAATAAAGAAACAAAATTGTCTTTGTTTGCAGATGACATGACTGTCTTTGTAGAAAATCCAAAAGAATTCACACCAAAAAACTCCTGAAACTAATAATCAATTACATCAAGATTTTAAGACACAAGGTTAATATAAAAAGTCAATCATTTTCCTATATACTGCAATGAACAAGTGAAAATTGAAATTAAAAACAAGTACCTTTTACCTTCACACATCTGAAAATGAAACACTTAGGTATAAATCTAACAAAATATGAACAAGATCTATATGAGGAAAACTACAAAACTCTGATCAAAGATATTAAAGAAGAACTAAATAGACTGCAACTCACCAAAAAGGATATCCCACATCCAAAAACAAAGGAGAAGCCACAATGAGACGGGAGGAGGGGCACAATCACAATAAAATCAAATCCCATAACTGCTGCGTGGGTGACTTACAAACTGGAGAACATTTATATCCCAGAAGTCCACCCACTGGAGTGAAGGTTCTGAGCCCCAAGTCAGGCTTCCCAACCTGGGGGCCTGGCGACGGGAGGAGGAATTCCTAGAGAATCAGAATTTGAAGGCTAGCAGGATTTGATTACAGGACTTTGACAGGACTGGGGGAAACAGAGACTCCACTCTTGGAGGGCACACACAAAGTAGTGTGCTCATCGGGACCCTGGGGAAGGAGCAGTGACCCCACAGGAGACTGAACCAGACCTACCTGCTAGTGTTACAGGGTCTCCTGCAGAGGCGGTGGGTGGCTGTGTCTCACCGTGAGGACAAGGACACTGGCAGCAGTTCTGGGAAGTACTCCTTGGTGTGAGCCCTCCCAGAGTCTGCCATTAGCCCCACCAAAGAGCCCGGGTAGGCTCCAGTGTTGGGTCGCCTCAGGGCACACAACCAAGAAGGGGGGAACCCAGCCCCACCCATCAGCAGACAAGCGGATTAAAGTTTTACTGAGTTCTGCCCACCACAGCAACAGCCGGCTCTACCCACCACCAGTCCCTCTCATCATGAAACTTGCACAAGCCTCTTAGATAGCCGCATCCACCAGAGGGCACACAGCAGAAGCAAGAAGAACTACAATCCTGCAGCCTGTGGAACAAAAACCACATTCATAGAAAGACAGACAAGATGAAAAGGCAGAGGGCTATGAGCCAGATAATGGAACAAGATAAAACCCCAGAAAAACAACTAAATGAAGTGGAGATAGGCGACCTTCCAGAAAAAGAATTCAGAATAATGATAGTGAAGATGACCAAGGACCTCGGAAAAAGAATGGAGGCAAAGATCGAGAAGATGTAAGAAATGTTTAACAAAGACCTAGAAGAATTAAAGAACAAACAAACAGAGATGAACAATACAGTAACTGAAACGAAAACTACACTAGAAGGAATCAATAGCAGAATTAACTGAGGCAGAAAAATGGGTAAGTGACCTGGAAGACAGAATGGTGGAATTCACTGCTGCAGAACAGAATAAAGAAAAAAGAATGAAAAGAAATGAAGACAGCCTAAGAGACCACTGGGACAACATTAAATGCAACAACATTCACATTATAGGGGTCCCAGAAGGAGAAGAGAGAGAGAAAGGACCTGAGAAAATATTTCAAGGGATTATAGTCAAAAACTTCCCTAACATAGGAAAGGAAATAGCCACCCAAGTCCAGGAAGCGCAGAGAGCCCCATACAGGATAAACCAAAGGAGAAACACGCTGGGACACACAGTAATCAAACTGGCAAAAATTAAAGACAAAGAAAAATTATTGAAGGCAGCAAGGGAAAAAGGACAAATAATATACAAGGGAACTCCCATAAGGTTAACAGCTGATTTCCCAGCAGAAATGGGAGTCAAATGGGAGTGGCATGACATATTTAAAATGATAAAAGGCAAGAACCTACAACCAAAATTACTCTACCTGGCAGGAACCTCATTCAGATTCAATGGAGAAATCAAAAGCTTTACAGACAAGCAAAAGCTGAGAGAATTCAGCACCATCAAACCAGCTCTACAACAAATGCTAAAGGAACTTCTCTAAGTGGGAAACACAAGAGAAGAAAAGGGCCTACAAAAACAAATGCAAAACAATTAAGAAAATGGGCATAGGAACATATATATCAATAATTACCTTAAACGTGAATGGATTAAATGCTCCAACAAAAAGACACAGGCTTGCTGAATGGATACAAAAACAAGACCCATATATATGCTGTTTACAAGAGACCCACTTCAGACCTAGCAACACATACAGACTGAAAGTGAGGGGATGGAAAAAGATATTCCATGCAAATGGAAATCAAAAGAAAGCTGGAGTAGCAATACTCATATCAGATAAAATAGACTTTAAGATAGACAATGTTACAAGAGACAAGGAAGGACACTACATAATGATCAAGGGATCAATCCAAGAAGAACATATAACAATTATAAATATATATGCACCCAACATAGGAGCACCTCAAGACATAAGGCAACTGCTAACAGCTATAAAAGAGGAAATCAACAGTAACACAATAATACTGGGGGACTTTAACACCTCACTTACACCAACGACAGATCATCCAGACAGAAAACTAATAAGGAAACACAAGCTTTAAATGACGCAATAGACCAGATAGATTTAATTGATATTTATAGGATATTCCACCCCAAAACAGCAGATTACACTTTCTTCTCAAGTGCACATAAAACATTCTCCAGGATAGATCACAAGTTGGGTCACAAATCAAGCCTCAGTAAATTTAAGAAAACTGAAATCATATCAAGCATCTTTTCTGACCACAACACTTTGAGAATAGAAATCAATTACAGGGAAAAAGACGTAAAAAACACAAAAACATGGAGTCTAAACTATATGTTACTAAATAACCAAGAGATCACTGAAGAAATCGAACAGGAAATCAAAAAATACCTAGAGACAAATGAAAATGAAAACACGACGATCCAAAACCTACGGGAGGCAGCAAAAGCAGTTCTAAGAGAGAAGTTTATAGCAATACAATCCTACCTCAAGAAACAACAAACATCTCAAATAAACAATCTAACCTTACACCTAAAAGAACCAGAGAAAGAAGAACAAACAAAACACAGAGTTAGTAGAAGGAAAGAAACCATAAAGATCAGAGCAACAGTAAATGAAATAGAAACAAAGAAAACAATAGCAAAGATCAATAAAACTAAAAGCTGGTTCTTTGAGAAGATAAACAAAATTGATTAGCCATTAGCCAGACTCATCAAGAAAAAGAGGGAGAGGACTCAAATCAATAAAATTAGAAATGAAAAAGGAGAAGTTACAAGAGACACCGCAGAAATGCAAAGCATCCTAAGAGCAACTCTATGCCAATCAAATGGACAACCTGGAAGAAATGGACAAATTCTTAGAAAGGCATAACCTTCCAAGACTGAATCAGGAAGAAATAGAAAATGTGAACAGACCAATCACAGGTAATGAAATTGAAACTGTGATTAAAAATCTTCCAACAAACAAAAGTCCACGACCAGATGGCTTCACAGGTGAATTCTATCAAACATTTGGAGAAGAGCTAACACCCATCCTTCTCAAACTCCTCCAAAAAACTGCAGAGAAAGGAACACCCCCAAACTCACTTTATGAGGCCACCATCACCCTGATACCAAAAGCAGACAAAGATACTACAAAAAAAGAAAATTACAGAACAATATCACTGACGAATATAGATGCAAAAATCCTCAAGAAAATACTAGCAAACAGAATCCAACAACACATTAAAAGGATCATACACCATGATCAAGTGGGATTTATCCCAGGGATGCAGGGATTCTTCAATACATGCAAATCAATCAATGGGATACACCATATTACTAAACTGAAGAATAAAAACCATATGATCATCTCAACAGATGCAGAAAAGGCTTTTGACAAAATTCAACACCCATTTATGATAAAAACTCTCCAGAAAGTGGGCATAGAGGAAACCAACCTCAACATAAGAAAGGTCATATACAACAAACCCACAGAAAACATCATTCTCAATGGCGAAAAACTGAAAGAATTTCCTCTAAGATCAGGAACAAGACAAGGATGTCCACTTTCACTACTATTATTCAACATAGTTTTGGAAGTCCTAGCCACGGAAATCAGAGAAGAAAAAGAAATAAAAGGAATACAAATTGGAAAAGAAGAAGTAAAAGTGTCACTGTTTGCAGATGACACGATTCTATACATAGAGAATCCTAAAGATGTCACCAGAAAACTACTAGAGCTAATCAAAGAATCTGGTAAAGTTGCAGGATACAAAATTAATGCACAGAAATCTCTTGCATTCCTATACACTAATGAAGAAAAATCTGAAAGACAAATTAAGGAAACACTCCCATTTACCACTGCAACAGAAAGAATAAAATGCCTGAGAATAAACCTACCTAGGGAGACAAAAGACCTGTATGCAGAAAACTATAAGACACTGATGAAAGAAATTAAAGATGATACAAACAGATGGAGAGTTATACCATGTTCTTGGATTGGAAGAATCAATATTGTGAAAATGACTGTACTACCCAAAGCAATCTATAGATTCAATGCAATCCCTATCAAATTACCAATGGCATTTTTTACAGAACTAGAACAAAAAAATCTTAAAATCTGTATGGAGACACAAAAGATCCCAAATAGGCAAAGTGGTCTTGAGGGAAGAAAACGGAGCTGGAGGAATCAGGCTCCCTGACTTCAGACTATACTACAAAGCTACAGTAATCAAGACAATATGGTACTGGCACAAAAACGGAAATATACATCAATGGAACAGGATAGAAATCCCAGAGATAAACCCATGCACCTCTGGTCAACTAACCTGTGACAAAGGAGGCAAGGATATACAATGGAGAAAAGACAGTCTCTTCAATAAGTAGTGCTGGGAAAACTGGACAGGTACATGTAAGAGAATGAAATTAGAACACTCCCTAACACCGTACACAAAAATAAACTCAAAATGGATTAGAGACTTAAATGTAAGACTGGACACTATCAAACTCTTAGAGGAAAACATAGGAAGAACACTCTTTGACATACATCACAGCAAGATCTTTTCCGATCCACCTCCTAGAGTAATGGAAATAAAAACAAAAATAAACAAATGGGACCTAATGAAAGTTCAAAGTTTTTGTACAGCAAAGGAAACTACAAACAAGACGAAAAGACAACCCTCAGGATGGGAGAAAATATTTGCAAATGAAGCAACTGACAAAGGATTAATCTCCAAAATTTACAAGCAGCTCATGCAGCTCAATAACAAAACAACAAACAACCCAATCCAAAACTGGGCAGAAGACCTAAATAGACATTTCTCCAAAGAAGACATACAGATGGCCAAGAAGCACATGAAAAGCTGCTCAACATCACTGATTATTAGAAAAACGCAAATTGAAACTACAATGAGGTATCACCTTATACCAGTTAGAATGGGCATCATCAGAAAATCTACAAACAACAAATGCTGGAGAGGGTGTGGAGAAAAGGGAACCCTCTTGCACTGTTGGTGGGAATGTATATTGATACAGCCACTATTGAGAACAGTATGGAGGTTCCTTAAAAAACTAAAAATAGAATTACCATATGATCCAGCAATCCCACTACTGGGCATATACCCAGAGAATGCCATAATTCAAAAAGACACACGCGGGCTTCCCTGGTGGCGCAGTGGTTGAGAGTCCGCCTGCCGATACAGGGGACACGGGTTCGTGCCCCGGTCTGGGAAGATCCCACATGCCGTGGAGCGGCTAGGCCTGTGAGCCATGGCTGCTGAGCCTGTGTGTCCGGAGCCTGTGCTCCGCAACGGGAGAGGCCACAACAGTGAGAGGCCCGTGTACCACACACACACACACACACACACACAGAAAATGGACACATGCACCCCAATGTTCTTTGCAGCACTATTTACAATAGCCAGGACATGGAAGCCACCTAAATGCCCATCGTCAGATGAATGGATAAAGAAGATGTGGTACATATATACAATGGAATATTACTCAGCCATAAAAAGGAACGAAACTGGGTCATCTGTAGAGTTGTGGATGGATCTAGAGACTGTCATACAGAGTGAAGTAAGTCAGAAAGAGAAAAACAAATATCATATATTAACGTATATATGTGGAACCTAGAAAAATGGTACAGATGAACCAGTCTGCAGGGCAGAAATTGAGACACAGATGCAGAGCACAAACGTATGGACACCAAGGGGGGAAAGTGCTGGGGGTGGTGGTAGTGGTGGTGGTGGGATGAATTGGGAGATTGGGACTGACATATATACACTAATAGGTATAAAATGGATAACTAATAAGAACCTGCTGTATAAAAAAATAAATAAAATAAAATTCAAAACTAAAGAAAGAAAGAAAGAAAGAAGAACTAAATAATTGGAGAACTATTCCATATTCATGGACACGAAGACTCAATATCATCGAGATGTCAGCTCTTCTGAACTTGATATATAGATTCAACACAATCCCAATCAAAACACCAGCAAGTTATTTTGTAGATATTGGCAAACTGATTGTCACGTGGAGAGGCAAAAGACCCAGAACAGCCAACTCAGTATTGAAGGAGAGTAGCAAAATTAGAGGACTGTCACTACCTGACCTCAAGCTTTAAGGTCACTACCTTAAAGCTATAGTAATTGAGACAGTGTGGTATTGGTGACAAAGAGACAAACAGATCAACAGAACAGAATAGCGAGCCCAGAAATAGGCCTACATAAATACAGTCAAATGATCTTTGACAAAGGAGAAATGGAATACACTGGAGAAAAGACAGCCTTTTCTCAAATGGTGCCGGAACAACTGGACATCCACATGCAAAAAAATGAATCTAGGCACAGATTTTACACCCTTCACAAAAGCTAACTCAAAATGGATCATAGACCTACATGTAAAATGCAAAACTACAAAACTCCTAGATGATAACATAGGAGAAAATCTAGGTGACCTCAGGATGGTGATGACTCTAGATACAACTCCAAAGGCACAATCCGTGGAAGGAAACAAATGATAAGGTGGACGTCATTAAAATTAAACACTTCTGTTTTGTTATACAATGTCAAGACGAGGAGAAAGACAAGACACACAGTGGGAGAAAATAATTGCAAAAGACACATCTGATAAAGGACTGCTATCCAAAATACATAAACAATTCTAAAAACTCAACAATAGGAAAATAAACAAGCCAATTAAAAATGGGCCAAAGACTTGAACAGACATGTCACAAAGAAAATATACAATGGGAAGTTAACATATGAAAAGATGCCCAACATCATATGTCATTAGGGAATTGCAAATGAGATACAAGATACCACTACATATTTATCAGAACGGCCAATATTCAGAACAGTGATAACACCAAATGCTAGTGAGAATGTGGAGCAACAAGAACTCTCATTTATTGCTCATGGGAATGCAAGATGGTACAGCCACTTTGGAAGACAGTTTGGAGGTTTCTTACAAAACTAGATATATTCTTACCGTATGATTCACCAGTTGCGTTCTCTGCTATTCACCCAAATGAATTAAAAACTTATGTCCACAGAAAAACCTGCACAGGGATGTTTATAGCAGCTTTATTTGTAATTGCCAAAATTTGCAAGCAACCAAGATGTCCTTCAGTAGGTGAATGGTTAAATAAATTGTGATACGTGCAGACAATGGATTGCTATTCAGTGCTAAAAAGAAACGGGCTATCAAGCAAGGGGAAGAAATGGAAGAATCTTAGATGCATATTACTAAGTGAAAGGATCCAGCTTGAGAAGACTAAATACTGTATGATTCCTACCACATGATATTCTGGAAAAAGCAACACTCTGGAGACAGTAAAAAGATCAGTGGTTTCCGGGGGGTTAGGGGGAGGGAGGGATGAATAGGCAAAGCATGAGGATTTATAGGACAGTGAATTTATTCTGTTTGATATTATAATAGTGGATACATGTCAGTATACATTTGTCAAAACCCATAGGATGTACAACATCATGAGTGAACCCTAATGTAAACTGTGGACATTGGGTGACAATGATGTGTCAGTGTAGGGTCATCTATTGTAACAAATGTACCACTGTAGTGGGGGGTTGCTGGTAGTGAGGGAGGGTGTGCATGTGTGAGGGCAGGGAGCATATGGGAACTCTATCCTTTCTGCTCAGTTTTGTCGTGAGCCTAAAAGCGCCCTAAAAATAAAGTTTATTAATAAAAAAGGAGAAAGTAAACAAACAAATAAATATCCATACTTCATACTCATTAGAGTGGCTATTATCAAAACCAGAAAATAACAAATGTTGGCAAGGGTGTAGAGAAATTGGAACCCCTTGTGCATTGCTGGTGGAAATGTAAAATGGCTCTGCCATTGTGGGAAATGGTATGGCATAAACCTAAAAATAGAATTACCATATGATTCAGCAATTCTGCTTCTGTGTATATAACTGAAAGAATCAAAAGCAGGGACTTGCATGGATAATTGTACACCCAGGTTCACAGTTGCATTATTCACTACAGCCAAAAGGTGAAAGCAAATAATGTTCATCAACAAATGAATAAATAAAATTCAATAGGTATGCACAATAAAATATTATCCAGCCTTCAAAAAGAAGAAAATTCTGATACATGATACAATATGGATGAACCCTGAGAACATTATGGTGAGGACATTATGCTTAAGTGTAAGTCAGTCACCAAAGGACACACAACACATGATTCCACTTACAGGAAGCTGGCAGACTCATATTCAGAGACAGAAGGCAGAACAGTGGTTGAAGGGGCTGGAGAAAGGGTGGAAGGGGGAGTTATTGTTTAACGGGTACAGAGGTTCACTTTGGAAGATGAAAAGAGTTCTATAGATGGATGGTTGATGGCTGCACAACAATGTGAATGTACTTAATACCATAAAACTGTGCACTTAGAAATGGTTAAAACGATGAATGTTACCTTAGGTATATTTAACCACACTTCAAAAAATTATAAAAATAAATGACTCTTAATATCTCATTCTAAGGTGTAAATGACAAATGGAGCTTACGCTTTATGTTCTAGCCAAACCAATCTATACATTTCTTTGAAATGAAAAAAATACTTTAAAAAATACATGAATAAAATCAGAGTTCTTTACTTCTGGGCTCATGACTGCAAAAGTGACAGAATAGAAGTTTATGGCCTCATATCTGAGGCAGTGCCTAAGAGGTTGACTGGGTCCAGTTAAATGGCCAGCCAATTTCCATATTGCACCAAGAGGAGCTGCCTTGGTACCCTTTGACTCTTGGTGCCAAAAGGAGACAATCCATGTGGGATTTTCCACAGAAAGCCTGTTTACCAAGAGTACTGGCATACAGTATTTAATTTTCACATGTTTGGACCATGTGAAAATAACGACTGATACATAATTAACCAAGGCTTGGGGCACAACTGTCCATGCTCATCGCCCCATTTTTTATTCTGATGAAATCAAAAACCTTGGCAGTCCTTAGAAAAAGTGCAGACAGTAAAAAGACAGTAAAAGATCAGTGGTTTAGAAAATGGCAACAATAGCAGCAGAACATCACCACTGCCGAGAATCCTTCCATTTTCGAAATTCTTCCCAATGAGCTTTCACAAAACCTCCAGAAACAACTGCCGGTGAGGTAACGCTCGTAACAATGATGATCATGACGATGATAACAATGCCGTTGCCAGGTTTGAGTGTCTTTTCTGTGCCAGGAACGAAAGGTGGTACTCTACACGTGTATATGATTTAATTTCATTGTCCCAATCATCTTTCCAAGCAAACAGTCTCTACCTCACTTTTAAAGATGAAGAAACCAAGCCTCAGAGAATTGAGGTAACGCGCCCAAGATAAAATGGCAAGGCTAGGATTTGAACCTAGAGCTCTCTAACTGCAAAACCATATTCTTTCTTCTATATCACACCACCTTGACTAATGCTCTCATTAGTTAAGAGATGAGTTAATTACTATCATCTTGCCAAGCCTCAAGCTTGGCAAGTTTCTAGGCTGGTAGTTGTAGCTAGAGTGGAGGTGCCCTAGGTAACAGAGAGTACACAGGAATCTGGGGGTACTGCTTGCCCTGAGCACTCCTCCAAGCCATCTACAGAGCCTTGTAATAACAATCTCACCTATTCGTCAAGGAACTGGTATACCAGGCACTATAGAAGAGGCTTCACATGCTTTATCTCTAATCTTTGTAGCAATTCCATAAGCAGGTATACTATCCTCATTTTACAGATGAGGCTGGGAAAAGTAAATGACATGTCAAAGCATAACATCTAGTCAGGGGCGAACCTTCCCCTTCCTATGGTAGTGTGCCTCATGGCAAGAACCCAGAATCAGTCTGCACAACAGAGAAAAGCAGAGGGTGGCGTGGTTATCAATCAGGTTACAATCCATGAGGCAGGCAATCTGGGAAAATTAACCACTGGAGGGTGAGGTGGGACAACGAGAGTAGAGAGACCCTCACCATCTCAAATTTTCCAAAGAAATCACCTAAGGTCACAGAACTATGCAAATAAATAACATAGGTTATTGTTCCTGGAGTAAATGACTTTGAATCTATATTTGAATGCACTGAGATTATTGATTCATCCGCATCCAATGTATATTATTAAGCACTAATTCACTGCATCTGAAACAGCCCCGTGGAGCCTGATTCTCCAGCTATTGGCTTTGGCAAAAGATTCTCTTCAGACCATGTACTTACACAGCCGGTGATGTTATAGGAAGGATTTTGTTAACCAAACTCTCACAAGAGAGTGGCATATTTATATGAAATCTTTAAATACGTTTTTTAGCTCCAGTGCCCCTACCCCTTTCCCATCCCTCCCTTCCCTTCTTGTTCTGGATATTAAACTTCTACACCCACAGCTCTAATGACCCGCTAATGCATTTGGGTTAATACATCCTGGCTCCTGAACTCCAGGGCAATGACCTGAACCCCATCTATTAATTTGACCATGAGAGGGGCTCAAGATAGTTACAATAATCCTTTCCACTGGGGATAAGGGGAGAGTACAAGACTAAGAATAGCTACACATATACATAAAAGACAGCCTCTTCCTATCGGTCAGGAAGACGAGGGTGCCACGTGGGCCTGTCCCTTGCTCACGCGGTGCCCACGTCTCCTGCCAGGTCCATGGATGGGTCCTTAATAATTAATCCTGGGCCCACTCAGCCAGAAAGCGCTTCCTAAATAACCTTGTGTCCATAGTGGTTTGAATTAAGACCAAGTTCTAAATGCAATTAGTTTTCAGTTGATTGCCTTCGGGCACTTTTCCCCTCCCTGTGCCTGCCTCCTCAGCAGGGCCCTGGTGAGACTGCACAAGGGAGGGATTCCATCCAGTTTGTTATGGGCTAAATTGTGCACCCCTCCCCAAATTCACGTGTTGAAGTGCCAACCCCTAATACCTCGGACTGTGACTTAATTTGGAGATACGGTTTCAAAGAGGTAAAATGAGGTCATATGAGTAGGCCCTGATCCAATGTGGCCGGTATCCTTTTAAGAAGAGGAGACGGGGACACAGACACACACAGAAGAAAGACCATGTGAGGACACTGGGAGAAGACGGCCATTTACAAGCCAAGGAGAGAGGCCTCAGAGGAAACCCACCCTATCAACACCTTGATCTCAGACTTCCAGCCATCAGAACTAGAAGAAAATTCATTTCTGTTGTTTAAGACACTCAGTTTGTGGTGCTTTGTTATGGCAGCCCTAGCACACTATTAACAATTTTACTCATCTGCAAAGAACAGCATTTCAGTATAGGTTGGGGGGCGAGGTGAAAACTAGCTGTTATTTAGCACTGTGTACATGCGGAACACTGACCCATGAGATCTCATGTAATCCACACAACGGCTGGAGACGCTCATACTTCCCTAGCAGGGAGCTCTCTTTACAAAGGGTTTCTGTGCACTTACTTTGTCAATAGTTGCAAATTTTTCAATCAATTATAAGTACACTGTGAATCTCACTTGCTGTGGGACGTTCAGGAAACAATGAACTGGAAACTAAACTGAAAAGAGAAGCAGTGAGCCCAAGTCCAGGAACATGAGAATCTGGTCAAAGGTGTGCAACACCTTCCCCGGAAAAGACATCTCTGTCCACAAATGTAGGATGCTGAATTCTATTCCCAGGATTAATAAACACTTTAAACTTGTGCACAGACCCTGCAGGGAATCCGGAGCCCCAGCTTATAAGCCACTAGACTAGAGGCTTTCAGTGGAGTCCTGATAGAGAAGAGACGGTGGAGTAGAAGGTAGGGAGAAGAGAGGTGGGGAAAAGGGAGGGAGAGAGAGGAGGACGGAGGAGGAGAGAAGGAAAGGAGGGAGGTTGGAGCAGTGAGAAGAGGATGCCGGGAAGACGGAAGGGACAATGAAAGAGAAGGAAGGAGAGCAGAGAGGGAGCCAAGATGCAAAAGAAGAGAAGAGACGAGGGGAGGATGCAGGGGGAGAGAAGGCGGAAGGGCATTAGAGGAGGGGGCAGGGAGAAGGCAAGAGGGGACCGTCTGGGGCTGAGCTCTGTCTGCGACTGGTCCAGGCCGGGCTAACACGTGGCAGCCGGCAAATCCAAGTCCTAACCTCAGGAGCGCAGTCAATACGTGGAGGCTCAAATATGGGGACGTTCAGCGCAGGTATTACCTGCAAACATGCAAAACAAATATTTAACCCTCATTGAAATCGTGAAGAGGGATATATGCTAAAGAGCTCCTAGTGCTCAAGAAAATTATTAGCATGAAACCCACAGGTATTAAAATAGATGTAATTGGCACAGTTCCTTTAGGTGGGAATTTCTTTTTTGCTGCATTTTAGGGAATGTAAAAATACCTGCCAGGGCTTTTGTATATTTCCTCCTGTTTCTGATACTCTTGTTACTTTCTCAAACGGAACCTCTACAAGGGGGTGGAAGAGTGAGCAGTGGACATATGAGGTAAATCCCAGTGGGGTATCAATTTTACTTATCAGCAAGTCATTTAAAACATTGTTTTACATGAATGTAAATATGGATGTTTACATGGAATGCAAAATTTTATGTATTCATAATTGGTTATCTTGGGCAAGTTATTGTAACTCCATTAGGCTCAATTTCACATCTGTAAAAAAAAAAAAAAAAAAAAAAAAAAAGGGACCATATCCTCTTCCTTTCTGGTTCCCAGGCCATGGCACCATGCTGGCACAGAGTAGGTGCTCATTCAACAGTGGCAAATGAATCTGTCAAACATGTCTTTTTCAAATGCTCCTGTGATGCCTGTGATGGCTTTTGCAGTATGAATGAGCTCTCTTCTCCCTCCTAGAATGAGAGAGCCCCCTGAAGTTTGAAGCTAGGTCCTACCCATCTTTTTCTACCCTGGGTAAGTAGTGCCTATAGGAGAAGTTGCAGGGCCTCAATAAATATTTGCCAAATGCATTTTACTTCGATTCGAGATAGAATCAAAGCTAATATTACTGGGTTCCACAGTTGGCATGAATAATAGAAGACGCCCGAGCGTGTACCATCAGTCCTGCGGGCTTGGCCAGATCTAGACTTGTCCAGGCAGGCTCAGTTGATGGCCCTAGTCCTGGTGTCAGTTCACAGAGCATGGTAGGACCTCCAGGCCACTGGTGCTCAGAGGAAAGTCCCCAGCGGGCAGTCAGTCACTTACTGTAATGGAGGCTGCCTTCCCCACACCTTGCAGGGTTTAAGATGATTTCCAGTCTACTGAAATGAGGGCCCTCTGGGCAGCCTTCCGGAGTCTTCAGTCTTGGCAATGTTGATGTCTCCCTTCTCTGTGCTCCTGCTATATAGCTTGAGAGAAAAAATCCTGTAGCTTTATCCCCATCACAGGGTGGTTGGTTCACTGTGTGCGTGTTTATCTTACTTGGTAGATGCCACCAGGGCACTTAATAAGATGATCAGGTTTTCCTGTGAAACAGACACAAGCTCCCATTTCTGCCTCTTCCCAGCTACCAGTTACATTGCCCCAGGCGCTGACTCTACCTCCAGGCTCTCAGCTTCCTCATCTGTAAAATGGGTGTAAGAATCTCTGCTTACACGAGACGAAGTGTACACAGTGCATAGCACCAGACCTCGCACACAGTAGGTGTCCCGTAAATGGCAACCCCCCTTCTTTTTCCTCTCCTTGCCCTCTTTGGAAGGAAGAGCCAAGTCTGATTTTCTTTAAGACTCTCAAGGACCTGATACAGAGCCTGATAAAGGGGAGATGCTCAGTATTTATTTTTACAATGAATGAGTGTCAGACTTTATACAGTGCTATCCCCCATGCCTCCCCACCAAGCACCATGAAGACCCTAATACAGACCGTACAGACTGCCCTCCGAACAGAAATACAGTCTGTGGTAGAATAAATGTGGAAGGAATCATATAAAAACGTAAATAATTCAAATAGGTGGTGCGATACAAGGAGTGGGTTTTTTTTCCATGTTGCAAAGCAGGTCTAATTATAATTACGGCTTAAAAAAAGATTTTCAGTCTTTTCAGTCTGCATCTGAGTGTCTTAGGCATTAAAAAAAAAAAAAAAGTTTTGGAGAAGAATCCAGGAATGATGGCTACTTTCTCCACAGGGATAAAGGGGCAACAACCTCTCTCGGCCATCAGCTCCAAGTTCCTGGCTTGTGACCCCTTTCCCAGCAAGGTGATGGTGGTGGTGGGGGGGGGGGGGGGGGCCCCGGGGGGGGGGGGGGGGGGGGGGGGGGGGGGGGGGGGGGGGGGGGGGGGGGGGGGGGGGGGGGGGGGGGGGGGGGGGGGGGGGGGGGGGGGGGGGGGGGGGGGGGGGGGGGGGGGGGGGGGGGGGGTGTCCCGGGATGTTGCAGAAGGTACCAGAAGCCACACAAGCTCCTCCCAGATCTGTTCATCCTCCACACCTCCCAGCTCCCAGGACCCTGCCCGAGCAGTGAGGGGCCGGACACCCAGACAGCGGAGATGTCCTACTGGCCTCTCCACCACCACCACCAACTCAGCCATTTCCCTTCAGGGCACGAGGGCTGAGAAGAAGCCTCAGAACCATGGGTACCACTTCCTGAGCAGCCCTCCCCGCCCTCTTTTCACAGACTTTTCCAGAACCTGGACCCCTAACCCTGCCCAGGACCTCACACTGGTAAACTGCGGGGCAGGGGCATCTGACAGGGAACAGGGATGCTGCTTCCTAGTGAAACGCTGCCACCCGCCAGGATGGTTTCCATTTTAGGGGTTTACGGCGGTGGGATCTTTCCCAGGTCTGGTCCCCTGTGTTGTCCATTCCCCAGGTCCTACGGTGCTGTCTGGTGTGGCGCGTGTAGCACTGGACAGGGAATCAGGATACAGGGGTCTGGGGACCAACTGGTCCAGCCTCCACTTGCTGTGTGACCCCGGTCAAGTCACTGTTCCCTTTCGTCCTCAGTTTCCTCCTCTGTAAGTGAAGGGCTGAGCTGGGTGATGCTCTGTGAAATTCCCCACGGATTAATTTCTCAGATCCAGTGAGCCTCCATCAGCCCCCAGCAGGGGGCCCAGCCATTTCCCAAGCAGGGACCCTGTGCAAGGCCCGGTACCTGGACTATTACCTCATTTGTTCTCAAGTAACCCTGGGAGGTGGGCTCTCCACCTTGCAGGAAAGTGAAAACTCAGAGAGGACCAGGGTAATCAAGCTGTCCATGGTCACACAGCTAGCCAATGGCTAGCCAATGGCAAGCAGGGTAGGTTTCAGGAGGGGAAGGAAGGATGGGAGTGTCTGGAGCCTGGAGCAGCCTGGCCTGTGAGGCGTCCAGAGGGGGACACGAGTGGTAGACAGCAGGGAATGTGCCACAGGCCTGGGAGGGGAGGAAACACCCATCTGAGCCCCACAGGCCCGGCCTCGAGTCCAGGCACTGGTGCTCTTTTGCTCTGTGACACTTGGAGAAATCACCGTGTGTCTCTGACCCTCGGTTTTCCTCATCTTTAAAATAGGGATAACAACCTCTCCTCCGCCCATCTCACAGGCTTATTGAAAAGATCACATGAGAAAACGGTCTGAAAGCTGCTGCTTACAATTCTCAAAAGCCTGAACCTCACCACTTAACAGTCCTGTGGCCCCTTGAGCCTCAGGTTCTCTGCCTGTGGAATCGGGATCCTCAGCCCTGCCTCCCAGGGTTGTCGGGGGTAGTGACCATGTCTGAGCCGTCAGACCTGCCTGGTCCTCCAAGCGACAGCCACTGTCGTCAGGAACGCACAGGGCAGAGGGCTGCACGTGCGTCGGGACTCGTTCTCCACGTTTCCTGAGGGCTGTTTCCAGGGAAATTCAGGGCCTCTGTCACACCTGTTCTCAGGCTTCTCCCCGCACCACGCTGCTCAGGAAACAGAAGGCTCTGGAGGCCGGAAAGCTCGCTTTGTCTTCTCCTCAGGACCTGGGGATTTGTCTCTCTGCTGTGATAGGCCTGGCCTGCAGCCTGCCTTACCTACATTTCTAGAACCTTCCAACCAGCTTCCTTGGGCCAAGCAGTCTGGGTCCCGGGAATGGAGGCACTTTCTCCCCGCAAGGCCAGGCTATGTGTGTGGTCAACAGATGCCATGCCCCGGGTGATGGAGAAAGGCTTCGAGTCCCGGATGTTCCATGCCAACCGCAAACCCCTTCCCAGGGCTTTTTTCCTGTGCCAACTAGAAAATGGGGCTGGCACTGGATCCTCTTTATGGCAAAGGTGTGACTGAAAGCAGGCTGGGTTCCTCGGCAGTCAGGAACACAGATGCTGGAGCTGAAGTGCCAGGTTCAAATCCTGCCTCAGCCGCTTACAAGCTCTGTGACTTTAGGTTACATACTTAATCTCTCTGTGCCTTGGAGGCCCCATCTCCAAATTGGAGATGATGCTAATGCTACCTTTATCCAAGAGTTTCTGTGACGATTCAATTAGTTAATTCACACAAACCACTCAGAAGAGTGCCTGGAACACATTAAGTAGTATATAAACATTTGATATCATTATTATCATGGCATTGGTTCAGCCTCATCTACAAAATAGGAATAACAACATGTCTAACTCAGAAGGCTTTTGTGAAGATTAAATGAGAGAGTAGAGCTGGAATGCTGATCACACTACCTGATAATCGTGGTAAGCAGGCCATTCAAGTTCAGGATCACCATGTTTACATTTAATCATCACGTATGCTGGGCAGAGGATATGCCATCCCTCTTGGAGCAAGCTTGTAAACAACCAACTCTCCAGAAATGGGAGGGGCTCTCCCGGGGGGGGGGGGGGGGGGGGCCCCCCCCTGCCGCTAATGCAAGCCCAGGGCTGGACAGGGCCCTCTGCAGGGCAGCTGCATGAAGTGCCCTTGCAGGCCAAGAATCTATAATTCTACCTGTCTCTAATCTCTGTCAATTTCAGCCCATCTCTACAACTTTTCACAAACACATTCTGGGGGCTTTGCCCCCAGACAGTAATCCTCCTCTGCCTGTTTTCTTGCCTCGGCAAAGAGACATCAAATCCAGACATGTCCTGCCCCAGAAGCTGACAATGCTTGTAAAGAGCATGTCATTCAAGGGTGTAAAGTGGTCCCCTCAAGTTGGCCCCCCAGCCTTCTCTGCCGTCACAGCAGGAGGGACACCAGCGGCCCTGCTGCTACACCAACTAAGGGCACAGCAAGGCTGGTGGGCAACTTCCCAGGCAGGCACCTCTGAAGACAGGGACTGAGATCCAGCTCAGGACCTGCAGGGTGTCCAGAAGCATCCGGTCGCTCCTGTTTCCCTCTCTCCTTGGGTGCAGTTCATTGGCGCCTTCTAAAAACAGCAGTGGTTATTTAGGGAAATACACTGTACTCCACCTCTGGAGATGCCAGCGCAGGCCTCTTTCAAAAATAGAACCCCAATCAGGCATACTTCCTAACTCCTTGTCTCTCCCCACCAGCCCCAGAAAGAATCCTTCAGAAGGATTCAGAGACAGCATAGCAGCTCCAGATGCTGGGGGGAGTCAGAGCTGGGGGTATCGTCCAGGTTGTCTCCTTCCAAATCCCTTGCTCTATCTGTTTCCACTTAAAAAAATCCATTTCCCCTTGATTTAAAACGTATTATATTTATTCTAGGTATTATGGAAAACACTGAAAGGTAATCTCATCATCCAGAAATAATCGCTAATCTTATTCTGTTCTGCCTCTCTCTTCCCTTCTCTAAACACACACACACACACACACACACACACACACACACACACACACACACACACACACACGCAAGCACACACTCACACACACATACATTTATTTACAGAACTGGGATAGTGCATTTTATGTCTTTTTTTCCACTGACTATCACATCAAAGGTATTTTCCTTTGTCACTAAGCATTCTTCTCCAACGTGATTTTTTAATTTGAGTATAATATAGAGGTTAAAGTACATATGTTTTGCTTCAGAAAGATCTGGGTTCAAGTCCTGACTCTGTGGCTTGCAGGTTTTGTGGCCATGGGCAGCTACTTAAATTCTGTAAGCCTCAGTTTTCACATTTATGAAATGGGGTCAATAATAGTATTCATCTCGGGATTGTTAGGCAGGTAAAGTATAGTACTTTCCTTAAAACTGCTCAGTAAATGCTTGTAATGATAATACCACCACCAACAAGCTCTACTGAACTATCACTGAGTTAATGCTTCTCCTGTTGATAGCTACTTAGCTTGTTTCTAAAGCCCATGTTCTCCCACCACTCCTCCCCTCTCTGGGAAGTTCTGGAATCCACGG
>NW_006783002.1:529393-548300 GCF_000442215.2 Lipotes vexillifer
CGATGGTGGCATCCTGGCTGGAAACCTTGCAGTTGAGTAACAGATTAGCTGGTGGATTGGGGTGGGGAGGGGCAAGCTGGCAAAGGCTTACACACATGATCTCCCCAGGAGCCCTGCCTCTTCCCAAAGCTCTGGAATGATGTGACAGTGCCGGCTCCCTCTGCAGACTCCCTCCCCTATGTGAATTAGGGCCCTGTGCCTCCAGCCTAAAGTGGTGCCTGGACAGTGGGCTTCCTCCTCTGATTCTCAGCCAGATTCCATCCTGATCACCTTTCATCTCTATATCCAATTCCCTAGGAAGCTGGAGTATCTTTTTTCTCCGCTTAGATCCTTTTATGGCACCTAGAAGCATTACAAGCTGGGCGCTGATGAAGAAAACAACCTCAGAGAGGTTAGGTGACTTCTCTGTGGCCGCACAGCTAATCATTCATCAAGCTTTATTTAGAAGTTTGTTATGGGCTGAACTGTGTCCTCCCCAAACTCATACGTTGACGCTTTAATCCCCAGCACCTCAGAATGTGACTGTGTTTGGAGATAGGGCCTTTAAAGTGGTAATTAAGGTAAAATGAGGTCATGTGGGTGGACCCTAATCCAATATGACTGGAATAAGAAGAAGAGATTAGGACAATACAAACATAGGGACAATCAAATGAGGACACAGTGAGAAGGCAGCCATCTGTTAAGGCAAGGAGAGAGGCCTCAGGAGAAACCAAACCTGCTGGCACTTCGATCTCGGACTTCTAGTCTCCACAATTGTGAAAAAATAAATTTCTGTTGTTTAAAACACCCTGTCTGTGGTGTTTTGTTATAGCAGCCCTAGCAAAGTAATACAAAGCTTAAAAACAAAACTCTTGACAGTGTCTAAGTTTCCAAAGTAATTTCATATTTTTTGATTTTTACAGTGATCTTGGGGGGTAGAAAGAATATTTTAATCCCTGTATAATTGGAGGGGATTGACGAAGTTTTGCGTGTAAAGTGCTTGGTCCAGTGCCTGGCAAGACAGGGTAACTGTGATTATTCTCACCTTCAAGTATTTGTACTTGCCTCGGATTCTAAGACTTATCAAAAGTAGGTGGAAGCCACAGAGGACACAGGTTACAAACGCCATCTAAGGAGGGTCTGCCCAAGGGTTGGAAGGCCCACCTCAGGAGGGAGAGCTCCCATCACAGGACACAGGAGAGCAGAAGTAGGATGGCCGCCGGGCAACATGCTGCAGCGCAGTGGTCCTCACTGTGGTGCTAGAACAGCAGCAGCATCACCCAGGAGCCTGTTGGAAATGCAAATTCTGGTGCTTTACCCTAGATCTACTAGAATCAGAAACTGGGGCTGAGGCTCTGCAGCCTGTTTTTTGCCAGCCCTCCAGGTGATCCTGGTGCACAGCGAAATCTGAGAACCAATGGGCTAGAGGAGACTTACGAATGGACAGGCAGACTGGAAAGGACGGGATGACCTTTAACAGCCCTTCAGAGCCAGAGACAGTGAGATTCAGGAGGACACTGACCTCCCTGCTTCCTCTCCCCCTGTCTTTCAGACGCCACGGCCACGCAATTTCAGCTGAAACAGCTGGGACTGTCTTGTGTTCTGCAGTATCAACTGACTCCCCATCCGTGAAGTTGGGAGAAAGCGGCCAGACTCCCATTGCAGTCCCCCCTAGGAGATGCCATAGGTGCCACATCAGTGCCAGAAATGGCCTTGGAGATCTAGCAGCTTTGCAAATCTAGCCCAGAGGGAGCAAGAATCATCCAAGGTCACACATCAGAGGATGCAGGCCAGGCCTTCTAGGCTTACTCCTCATCACTGTGTGGTCATGCTTGGTGTCTCTGAGGGACGTGGCCATCCAGCAAAACCACTGAGGGAAACTTCAATTTTCATCCCACCTCTCTCTTGCTCAGCTGGCATGGGGATGCCTTTCAATTCCAAGCTGATCATTCTTGACAGAATGTTTCAAAGTCAAGGCAGGGCAGGAGAGGACAAAGCTGTTGCTCCAGGCACAAGCACAGCCTCTGAATTTTGTGCCTGACAATGTAGTTTCTGTTCACACTGGAGGATTATCCTGCCTTGGAAAGACTTCTACCCAGGGCATTACAAGTGACTCATACTCTGGTCACCTTAACACTCAGAGTCACCCAGGAGAGACACTGGTCAGACCAGGTTGAATCAGTCCTGGTAGGAAGTATGCTCGAAGGATGGGCACTATTATGTCCCACATAGCTTTCTGAGTTTATGGAAAAAGGCCATACTGCAGAGGGTCTGCAGGAAGAAGGTTACCTTCTAACTGGTGCAGCAGAGCCCATGACTAGGGCTGAAGCACATGAGTAACTCCAGAAGTAAGACATCAGACAACCCAGAGAATGCTGTCTTGGCTGGAAGATAGCTGGGGAGTTTGGGCTTGACAACTTGCTATTCTACAAGCTTGTGTGTGGGGCCCCACATTTTGTTGCCTCCTCTGGAAGACCTGTATATGCCAGTATAGTTCTGCCATCTGCATGGTGTGTAGGAGCCTTGAACCATCACTAATCAGGTCTGAGCTTCAGGTTCCCTATCTGTAAAATGGGAATAACAACTACTCTCTGTAGTTCAGAGTGGTGAGGGTCAAAGAGAGAAACAAATAAGGCAAAAGAGTTCTAGAAAGTGTGACAACTATTCAAATGTAAGGGGAAGCAAACATTTTGGGGGGTGCTGACCATGAGTCGGAAGTTCTGTGATATGTAAGGATACTGACATGAATAAGCCAGAATTCCTGTCCTTAGAGAAAACCTAGGGGTGGATGGGGAAGGCAGATAAATGATCCCCTGATATAGCTGATGCTGTAGCAGAGATCACAGTAAGCTGCAGAAGCATGGAGAAGAGATGGTGAGTGGCTTAAGTTGGATTTTATTCTCAGGGCAAAAGTAAGCCTTGGTAGGGGTTTAAGGTGGAAAGTGACCTGCTCTTATTTGTTTTATGGGAAGATCATTGTGGGCTGGAGCATGGATCGTCCACTGGGAGGGGCAAGGCTAGAGGCAGAGAGGCAGGAAGACAGTAAGGAGGCTGCTGCAGTGATGCAGGAGTGAGATGATGGAGAGAAATGGATGCATTTGAGAGATTAGATGTGCAGGACAAAAAAGGCGGCAGAATCAAGAGAGTACCCAGGTTTCTGCTTCACTGACTAAGGTGGGCAGGAATGGGCAAGTGAGTTAGGATGGAGATGATAAGCCTGTACCTCCTGGACGTGTCAGGGCCATGAGCAGACCCTGTCCCGTGAGCCGCTGCCACTCTGACTGCCAGGTCTCCCCCACTGTGAAGAAATTTCCCCCTGTCCTCCCTCCCCATGCCCTGGCATGACTGAGCTCTGCTGTTCTCTGCTGCTCTAACACAGAGCTGCGTCCTTCCCATCCGTGGAGTCATCACCAAAATGGACAACAGCAGCAATCAGCAAGCAATCACCTTTTTTGTTTTTCTTATACAGTGCCTGGGTGTGCAGATAATGTTTGTGATTGTTGCAAAAATCATGGACTGAAAACTGGGGCTCCTGACAAAGAAAAGGAGAAAAAAAAACTATTTAAATAAACTCAAGTGGTTCAGACCCAATTTGAGGCTTCTTAAACTGGGGCCTGCTAAGGTTCTCTGACCTTCTACCCTGCCAGGGGTGGGGAGTTGCCTTGTGAGACCCTGCCAACAAGGGACAGCACACAGTGGTGGCCCCTGGAAGCTCTGGGAATCGCCATTACGGTGGAACTGCTCTGGCATCTGCTCTGAGCTCTGGGCATTAATGATGGGCAGCTCTCTGGGCTTTTCACTCACAGCTTAGCCCCCAGCCAATGGAGAAGAGGTACTCACGGAGGTTCTAGGTGACTTAAGAGTAACCCAGTCAGAAAGACAGCAGACTAGAGGAGACCCATAATGATAAGTTATCTCTATTACTTTGTTCCAAGGAGAGCTGGCTGCACCCCTGACTGTGCTACGGGTTTTATAAGCCTATTGTTTTATTTAATCCATTCTCACAACCGTCCTGAAAAGTGGGTAACAGTAATCCCATTTTACAGAGGAAGAAAATGGAGGGAAAAGTTAATGATGGTCTCACAGCTAGTAAACAGCAAAATTGGGATTCTAGACCCAGGTTGCTTGACTCAAAAGCCCATGATTGAGATGTAATCAAAAAAATAAATAATAAGTGTGGAGAAATTGGGACTCTCATACATTGCTGGTGGGAACACAAAACGCTACAGACACTTGAAAGCAGTCTGGCAGTTCCTCAAACGCTTAAACATAGATTTACCATGTGATCCAATAATTCCTCAGCTAGGTATATGCCTAAGAGAAATGAAAACATATATCCACAAAGAACTTCGTATATGAATGTTCAGAGCAGCATTATTTATAATAGTAAAAAGGTGGAAGCAACCTAAATGTCTATCAACTGATGAACTGATATATCCATACAATGGAATTCATTTAGCAATAGAAAGAAATAAAGTATCCTACAACCTTGAAACCATTATCCTAAGTGCAAGAAGCCTATTACTAAAGGGCGCATACTGTATGATTACATTTACATGAAATGTTTAGACTAGGAAAATTCAAAGAGACAGAAAGGAGATTAATGGCTGCCTAGGGCTGGGGGGTTAGGGAGAAATCCGGAGTGACCGTAATAGATATGGGTATTTTGGAGGAGGGGGTGATAAAAATGTTCTAAAACTGATTGTGGTGATGGTTGCACAACTCTGTGAATATACTAAAAATCACTGAATCATATAGTTTAAATGGTGAATTATATCTCAACCAAGATATTCTTTTTTAAAGCCCATGGTTAAATATTTTAAAAGCATGAAAAAGAAAATCATGATCCTTCCAAGTAAGAGCATCTAGAATTATTATAATTTTTTTCATTCATTCAACAAATCTTGATCCCCTATTATGAGTTTGGCAAATTATCTGGGAACTTGTGACTAGGAGCTCCTAGTCCGGGTGGAAGAGATAGGATGTGGGCACAGGTAATCATGATTCATGGGAGAAGGAGATACTATTTCACACCCAGTGGGTTGGCAAAATTTTTAAAAGTTTGACATTACCACATTGGCAAAGATGCAGAGCCCCAGATATTCTGATACACTGTCTGAGGGAGAATAAATAGGTATCATTTGGAAAGATGCTGGGCCGTGTTTAGCATAACTAAAGATACACATGCCCTATGACCTAGCCATTCAAGCAGAACTAAGGACGCACATGCCCTATGACCTGGACATTCCAAGTGTCCCTAGGGTATCACTTGGATAAACTCTTGCACAAGGCACAAGGGAACATGAACAAGGTCCATGGCAGCGCAGTTTAGACCAGAAGACTGGAGATAACCAAGTCCATCAATAAGAGAAAGAGTAAATTAACTGTTATACTCACACAATGAATTATACACAGTAGGTAAATTCCAACAAAACACAAAGTATACTAAGTTTAAAAACATACCAAACAACACTACGTTACTTATGCATAGGTGCATATGCAGCAAAAGTCTAAAAACAGGTGTAGGAATGATCAGTACCAAATTCTGGATACTGGTTGCTTCTTAGGAAGGAGAGGAATAAGATTGGGCAGCAGTTGCAAGAAGACTACACAGATCCCTTACATATTTTGCCCAGTTTCCACAATGGTAACATTTTGCAAAGGCAAAATATACTATCACAACCGGCAGACTGATATTCATATAATCCACCAGTATCATTCAGGTTTCTACAGTGTTACTTGTATTCCTGTACGCGTGTGTCAAATTCTACCCACTTTTATCCTGTCTAGGTTTGTGTATCCATCATCACAGTCAAGATACTGCAAGGATCTCTGTGTTGCCCTTCTATAAGCCCCCACTTCACTCTGACCTCCTAGCCCTGCCCCTAAACCCTGTCAGCCACCAACCTGGCCTCCACTTTTAAATTTCTGTCCTTTCGAAATATTCTATCAGTGGAATCATACAGTACGCAATGATTTGGAATTGGCTTTAATTTTTTGCACAGCACAATTCCCTAGAGACCCATCCAAGTTGTTGCAGGTATCAGCGGTTCACTTCTTTCCACAACTTGTTACACCATTCACTTTGTGAAGGACATCTGGACTCATTCCAGTGTTTGGCTATTAGAATACCTACAATGCTTTAGTCCTGCAATTGGGTGGTAGGTATTTGGATTTTTACTATAGTATTTACTCTACTTTTTGATGTGAAGGGGGTTCATACTTGGAAGAAATGAAGGAAGGAAGGAAGGAAGGAGGGAGGGAGGGAGGGATACTACTAATGTGGTCCATCCAGTCTTGTGCAGACAAGAGGGTGGCCCAGAGTGCAGGGCTCAGGGTGACAACTGAGACCAAGGCTCTGGCCCCCCCTCAGGTCTGGTGTTCAGGAAGTGGGACCGAGGCACCTACCTGCTTTGCAATCCTAAGCCTCACGTGGGTGCAAGGAAGCCTGTCCAAATCCGTCAGCCTCTGGGGCAAGTGTCTGAAAGAATGCCACCTCTGGTCACAAAGCTCCTTCTCTGGCGTGGGTGTGTGGGTGGGCTGCCCCCAAATGGGAAAATCACCAAGAGAGCAGATGAAACGGGGGTAGCACTCAAGGGAGGCAGAATGAAGTCTGGCATCTCCTGAGGCCCTTGAGAAAACTCCAGAATGGCAGCAAAGTGGCTGTCTGAACAGTGCTGGAGTAGAGAAAGCCAGTTGGAAGGAAACAGAAAACACTGGGAACCTCCTTTTAACCTCAGGTTAAAGCCGTTTGGGGATTTTCTTTCCAGTGGGTGGATAATGAGACCCTGATGCTATCTGTTACTGCCAGGTGCAGGGAGACAGGGGTGGCCCTGGCTTCCTGTGTGCCACCTACGCCTCTGCCCAGGTAGCTTTAACCTGCTCTGCCTAAATCCCTGCAAACATCAATTATGACCTTCTTAGTCCTGGGCAGCGCGTGGGGCAGTGACAGATTCATGTTATGAACATCCCATGGGGGCTGCCTGGTGCCCTCAGGAGGCCCCCAGACACCCAGAAATGCTCTGTGTGGCCCAGGGAACGAGAGCCAACGTGCTGAGAAGCCCAGGGGACTTTGTGATGACCCATCCTTGGAGGGAGGCAGGAACAAGGCACTGGCCTAGGTCAGAGCGGGTTGCCACAGAGCTCACCTTCCAGGCAGGCTCGGGAGGATGAAGAAGATTCTGACAGGCTCAAAGAATCCCAAGGGCTCCCCACTCCAAAGGAAGGGCACGTGCAAAGGCCCTGGGGCAAGGAAGTACTATAATTACAGCTGCTACCACTGCTGCTAATAATAATAATATCACAATTCACGCTGATTGAAAATGCTATGGGCCAGGCGCTGTGCCCACAGCATTATGTGAAACATCTCACTTGATCCTAACAACCTCCACCATGACAAATTACTGTGGTGTCAATTTTACATGCGAAGTTACAGAGGCACACGGTGGTTAAGAAACTTGCTCCTGGTGACACACCTTGGAAGGGGGAACAGGATTTGAACCCAGAGCCTGAGCTCCTTGCTGTTGATGACAAACTCTTCTGAGAAAAGGGATGCTACGGAGCCTGCTATGACACTATGAGAAGTTTGGGGTTCCTCTGGAGGCGAGGGGAAGCCACAGAAAATCACTAAGGAGACAAGAGTCACAAGCGGACTTCTGTTTCGAGGACGCTACCCTGGAAGCCGCCCTGAGCTCCCTCCTCAACAGCCCTGAAGGCCCAGCTCCTTGGTTTTATTGCTTTTCTTTGGAGCCTCTTCCCTGCCTTGCATGTTAATATTTCAGTGAGATAATATTACTCTTGTTTTGGAGAATAAGGCAACACCTCTTTCCATAATTGCAGGCACCCGGTGAGGTTGTTAAACCAGCACAAGAAGCATCCTCTCTCCAGAGTGTTCCAGACCCACTGAACTCCGCAGCACCCACTTCTGCTCCATCTATCTCCCCACTCTAAGCCGCCACTGGGCATGGCTGGATCCGAGTCCATTCCATAGCCTCCAAGACAAGACACAAGCGCAGTGAAGCCACTTGGACAGTATTTCTCCAAACCTGGATGCTGTCCTCCTTGAGGGTCCCCATACTTTACCGGCTGTCTGGGCCCAGTGGCTGTCCAGGGCCTCTCTCCCATCTCCTGAGACATCCCCACACAAAGGAGGGGAAGGACGTGGCCTTTGTAGCCAGCGGGTTCCGGGTTCAAGCCCTGGTGCTGCCACTTACCACCTATGTGGGCAGGAGAATGCTCCCCGCTCTGGGCGTCTGGGTAGGGAGGGGGTTGGGTGAGAAGATGTCAAAGGTCATCCAGCCCTGGAACTCCTCCCGGAGAACCCGCAGTGCCCAGGGCTGAGCATGCCCTCGCCTGCCGGCTGAGACGGCAACAGCAAACCCTCTACCCCTTCACGGTCGTTGTGAAGATGAACCAGAGAACAGACAGGAAAATACAGGCCAACAGCAACGTGCTTTACAGAGCGAGAGGTGATTTCATTATTTCATAACCTAGTTTATCTCCAGTGCCTCCTGACTCCCTGTCTTTGGCGCGCGCGCGCGCGCGTGTGTGTGTGTGTGTGTGTGTGTGTGTGTGTTTCCTCTGGTGGCGGGGAGAAGAATGAGGAAGGGGTGTCCGCTGGGGCTGAAGGAGCTGCGGGAGCTGCAGCGAATTCCTCCAGACTGTGCTTGGATTTGCTGGGCCTGTGCTCTGGCACGTGCCAAGCAGAGGCAATGAACCCACTCCTACACCGTTCATCACTGCAGAAGACAGGCCTTGTGGGGAAACAGAGCAGGTGTCAGAAAGAAGGCACCTAGGAGCACCGCCGCTCTCCCCGCTCATGGGCTTGGTCTGCGTGTCAGCCATATAGAGGCGGCCGCGCTCCAGTCTCGCCTGACTTGGACAGGCCTAGACGGGAATCAGGGCTGCAGAGGTGCTGAGGGAGGGGGCCAGCCAGGCCCACTGCTGCAAAGCGCAGCTCTCTCCCTTCCTCGTGCCAGCCACTGGGATTCAAAATTGCACCAGCCTCTGGCCTCGCCCTCAGGAAGATGCAGAGACAGCAGAGTGGACGTGAGCTCTGGGTTGGAAGCCAAGCGGGGTGAGCTGCTTCTCGCCCTGGCTCTGCAACTTAGTCAGCTGGGGTAATGTCCTAACTTCTCTCAGCCTCAGTTTCCTCATCTGTACAAGGGGGATGGGGATGATGATGGTGAAAATAATAGTTGAGTTACTGTGAGGGTTGAGATAAAGCAATAAAACAACACAGTATTTAGTAATGATATTAATTATAATTAGCAGGGGAAGGGGAGAAAGTTCATGACTTGTTCAACATATACGTAATGAGGGCCTGTTCTGTGCCAGGTACTATTCAGGTAACTCTAATTTCTGCAGGCCCTCACTGGGGCACTGGTGAGGATGCTGACAGAGCGAAGCATGGAGTCTCGCGGTAACAAAGAAAGGCCACCCAAGCCTCCTCTTCCTGCTATCCTTCCTCCCTCCTTCAACAGATTACTCCCTCCTACTCACACCCCACCTGGCTGGCGCTGGGTCAACAGTATCTTCCCTAAATGGTGGTACAGAGGCCAGGAGCTTGAGCTGAGCGTCCCAAATTAACTAGTAACTCCTGGGAAAATCCCAGACTCTCTCCCTTGAAAGACAGTCACTCAAAAGCTTTAACTCCACCTGCATGTCTCAGCTTCCCTGACACTAATTGCTCCAAACAGGTTGAATATTAATTGTGTCTCTGAAGGAAGAACCAGGAAATGTTGTCTTTGATAACTCACATGGATCACCCGATCTCTCTCTGATAATTCCAAGAGCTCCTGGGACTTTGCACATTCACGTGGCCCCAGAGGGGAATTCTCCTACACAGGCTGTTCATGGTCTGCAATTAAAACAACTTCTGCAACAAGTCTCTTCAGCTCTGGGCCCTCTCTTGAACACATATATGTTAGGCTGGGTGGGGCAGGGAACTCACGCCTAATAACATTTATTGAGTACCTACTAAGTGCCAGGAGATTTACATGTATGACTTCATTGAATCCTTAGAACAACCTTGTGAGGGTAGGTGTTCTTATCCCATTTAGCAGATAAGGAAACTGAGGCACAGAGAGAGCTATTCATTTGTCCAAGATTATACCAGTTGAGAGAGAGGTAGCTTTGAACAGGTATATCTGGCTCCAACACGTCTGCTCATCCAGTTACACCAGCGGTTCTGTCTTTGTGTCACTATAATCCTTCCCACCACCACCCCGCACTCCCAAAACCCTACTGCTAAGAAGACTTCATAGACCTTTTTTCCCCAAAACTCCCCTACTTCCTATGAAATGTTAATACCGCACATATGCTATATATTTGTTATGTGCTGGGCTCTTTGGAGGACCACAAGCCATTGTAATAACTGAGATTTCTTTTCACCCCTAACCCCCAAGGACCCATCTCGCCCTTTGGGGATGACAGTGCCCCTGTTGAGGATGTGTACATTATAGCGGGGTCAAAGTGTTGGCCCCAGAGTGGACGACAGCAATGTCTACCCCATAAACCCGAATCAGGAGGGGAAAATAAGATGTACCATCTCTTCTCAAGTGCAGTGTTCATGTTTTCTTTGGAGGGACTGGCAAGTCATGGTCTTTTTGTTTCTAGATGTGCTATCTGTTCCTCATACTTTACATTCAGTTGTCACTTCCTATGAGAAGCCTGCCTAGACCTCCTTACCTGAGGCTGGGTTGGCTCCCTTCTACCTCCAGTTTCATTCTGCCAAAGCAATGATCAGACAACGGTCAATTGTCCATGTAAATGTCCTTGTACACATGAGGAAGGACTACGGCTTATCCATCTCTGCATCTCAAGGCCTAACATGGGTACAGTATGTAGCAGGTACTCAGTAAATGTTTGTGGAGTGAATGAACCAATGGGCAAATGCTCATGCCGCCTCTGCTGCACATGGCTAAAGCTTTAGCAAGGATCACATTGGGGACAGCTGGATCATAGCAGTAACATGCAGGCCTGCTTCAAGGTTATCACAAAATCAGAGTTTTCATTTGACAACATCTATAGGTAAGGTTCTTGGTCAAGGCCCCTGTGGGGTTGAGATGAGCACAGGGTGAGATCTCAGAAGAGTGATGATGATGATGACACTGCGAGATGGACTTGGCCTGTTGCCTGGAAACTTCCCCTTGGCTCTCTTGGCGTATTTCACGGACTCCGGAGCAAAAATACAATAAACTGCCAACCCATAATGACCAGGGAAATCCTAGCTGATGAAGCTCCTTGTTCACACCAAAGAAAGACAGTGGTGACCACTTTCAAATTCTGTTTCCAGCAATATGGCTGCTTATTCACTCTAAGGAATTCCCCTAATGCAGGACATGGGAAATACCAGATTAAACAAACATATAAACAAACAATTAAAAAAATATATAGAGAGAGGGGCTTCCCTGGTGGTCCAGTGGGTAAGACTCCACGCTCCCAATGCACAGGGCGTGGGTTCAATCACTGGTGGGGGAACTAGATCCCACATGCCGCAACTAAGAGTCCACATGCCACAACTAAAAGATCCCACGTGCTGCAACTAAGACCTGGTGCAGCCAAAAATAAATAAGTAAATTATAAATAAACAAATAAATATTTATATATAGAGAGCTGACCTGTCAAGAAAGAGAAGGAAATATTCAGAGGTCAGATGACCACGAGATATCACAAATCCCTAGAGGTTCCCAAGCACTGAGCGGGGGACAGTCCTGGGGGGGTATCTGCCAGTCCCTAGTGGTCTGGGGATTTTAGTTTTAAAGGTCCAAGGACAGTAGCAAAGTCAAAGTCGTTCAAAAGGTAGAAGTCAGACTGAGACCTCACTTAGGTTAGGATTTCAAAGGGAGACATTTATGCCTTAATGAACAGGCGAATCAGAACAAAAACTAAATTCCACCCCACAAAAGGAGACAGTGAGGAAACTTGGCCCTGGGGCTGGGTGAAGGGAAAGGAAAAGTTTTTAAAGTCTCCTCTGAAAATTCCCAATCACAAAGTGGTCCTCGCGTGGGTCTGGTGCTTGACTACATATTACCTTGTGGCCAGAAAAGAACCCTAAGTCCAAGCAGAGCACTGAATTTAAAGTGACCCCAAGTCGATGGTTCCACCAGGCACCTGGCAGAAGAAAATGCAAATCCTTCCTTTCTGGACCGATGAATTTTCAACTCAGGCCTCAAAGAAGCCCCACAAAGTTTTAACAACCATGAACCCATGATTTGAAAATTCACAGAACATGGGAGGAAATGAGCCACCGTGAGCAAGAGAGCAGAAACAACAAACAAAAGAATCACACCTATGAGTACTACAGGTGCTAAAACGATTAGATTTAGTACTACAGTACTAAAATGATCAGATACAGAAAATAAAATGTGTATAATATTTAAAGAAATATATAAGGGTAGTCAAAGCATAAACAAAGAACAGACTCTCAAAAAAGATAAAAACAGGTTGAAAGATAACCAACTGGAACTTCTATAAATGGGACTGACATATGGGCTTCTTAAGGCTGTTCTATATACGGTCTGTGTGTAGTATCAGAATGAACCCTAGCATTGGAATCAGAAAACTAAAATGCTGTGTGTCTTGGGCCAATCACTGCCTGTCTCTGGGCATCAGTGTCTTCATCTGCAAATGAAAGCATGGAACTAGATCACCTCATAAGTCCAACTCTGTCAACTGATGTTCTGTGATACAACACTTCAGCTATTGGGCACCTGTTTGTCTTTTGGTTTTTTTTTCCGGTACGCGGGCCTCTCACTGTTGTGGCCTCTCCCGTTGCGGAGCACAGACTCCGGACGCGCAGGCTCAGCGGCCATGGCTCATGGGCCCAGCTGCTCCACGGCATGTGGGATCTTCCCGGACCAGGGCACGAACCCGTGGCCCCTGCATCGGCAGGCGGACTCTCAACCACTGCGCCACCAGGGAAGCCTGGGCACCTGTTTTTTGAGTTACCCCTGATTATAAGCATCTTATGAGATTTTAAATCCATACAATAGTCCATTGAGATAGGGGCTCTTATTATAACTATTTCATGTATTAGGAAACTGAAGCAGAGATTAAGTAACTTGCTCAGAGTCCAGAGCGGGTAAGCCAGCTTGGACTCCATCAGCCTGACTGTAGAGCCTGCTCTCTTGCACTATATATCCTTCTACCATGCTTGACTCCTAACACCTGGAATCCCACCTCTAGGATCCCCTGAACTATCAGAAGTCTCCCACGGCAAGGGGCAGCTCAGTGGCTAGCCCAGGCTGTTAACAGCAACTAGAATTCCAGCTCCAGTGGGTAGCAAGAACATCGTGGAGTTAATTATCAGTAACCAAATATTATTAAGTACATCCTATGAGCAAGGCCTCTGCTCATTCCAGACAAGACGTATATATGACAGAGCAGCCAACGGTGACAGATTGCTAGGGCTTACCTCCTGATCACCCACTTTCAGAAAATGTTTCATTCTGAAAGCACTTCTCTGTGCCTTGGTTTCCTCATGGGTAATATCGGGATGGTAACAGTACCTGATATCCCTGGGTTGTTGCTGTGATTCAGTGAGTTAATACAAGTCAGATGTGTCATGAGCACGCCGCCGACGGTGGCTCTTGCTTTGTTCTTATTAATTTCAACCCAGTGGGCAGAAGCTGGGCTTGGCCGCAGATGCCCTTGATTCCATCCCAGCCTCCCCCATTTCCCAGCTGTGTGACTTCAAGTCATGGACCCTCTCTGAGGCTCCATGGCCCCGTCTGTGAATCAGAAATAACAATGCTTACCTCACAGGTAGTTGTGAGGGTTAAATGGACTGTGAAATGCTTAGTGCAGTGGTTGACATATAATAGGTTCCAAACAAATGTCTGTTCTCACTGGTGGAGCGTTTTCTGCACACTCGGCTTCTCCACCAGGGTTAGAATTCAAAGAGGCAAAGGATTCTGTGCTAAGAGATGTTGCCTGGCTGTTCTTTCCCACCTGGGGAGCTTTCACAAAGAAGTGGGGGGTGGAAGATATCTAAGCACATCCATTTCACAGCAGGTAAGTCAAGGCAATATGGTGACAGAGGTTTACAAGCCTCAGAAGAGGGCCTTCAGGCCATGACCTTGGCTGCTTTGGCTAAACTGGCCACGGAGATGAGCAGCTGAAGATGCCAATAGCAACAGGGAGGAAGCCCTACCTTTATGAGGATTTGGTCACTGAACCCACCTAGGGGAATGACACTGACTTTCCCATTTGGAAATAAAGCAGGTTTATAAATGGTTCTGCAATCAATTTGTACACCCAGGGCTGTGCAGCCTGAGTGATGGGGGACAGGTAAATAGGGATTACGGGGTGCAGAAGGGCAGGGGCATCTGCAGCAGTGGCTGCATCCCGACATGAACCCCGACCCCTGCAGGCCTCGGGGAAGGGCAGAACTCCACCCTCGGCTTCTACAGCTGCCTGGTGTTCACTTCCCAAAACACTGGCGGAGGCTGTGCAAAAATGGTTCCCTCACAGGGATTCCTCTTTTGAGCAAATAGGGAACTCCTGAGTTTCAAGCTCCATCTGTATCACCTTTTAGATTTCATCTTAGGTCACCAGATCCTTCCTCCTCCCCCTAAGACCATCTATGTGTTCACTGAGCCCAGACATCGATTAAGCAGATACAGGGTACTGAAAGAGGCCGGTAGCATGGTAGGGTGCTGGGCATGCCATGTGCTTGGAGTGACGATGAAGGTGCAAACTCAGGGAGGGAAAAGGAATCCTGGAGGATAAACAGATGGTCTGGGCAGAAAGAGCCTGAAACCAGCACAAGGGTATGGAGGGCCATGGCAGCACTGCTTGGACCACTGGACCTCACAAGTGGAAGCACGGCGCCTCACCGGGACAAGACTCAGCATCTTCTCTCCAGCTGGAGAACAGCGTGGTGACCCCCAAGGGCGAGTCAAACAGACCTGGCTTCATACCCCGGTTCCACCAGGTACTAGGACATATGTGTCCCTGAGCAAGATTCTTCTCTGTGTCTCTGTTTGATTGATGGAAAATGGGAGTCTCCCTATCTCATAGAGCCCAAAACACATAGGTTTTCATAATGAGAATAAAATATGCAATATGCCCAGCACAGATACTAACCCACAGTACGAGTTCAATCAATGTTCTCTTATCCTGGCTTCACTGCCATAATTGGCACCATCTGTGACAACACATTCTTAGCCTCAGAAGTCTTATTTGCCTTACTCAGTATTTGTACAAGAACTAGGATGTTCCAATTAGGATTATTTCTCCAACTTGACCCGAGCAAAATAATGAATCTGTCCCAAGCCCTCTGACCTCCCAGGTTCCCATCGCCAACCAGGATGGACGGTTCTAGCAGGGCCTGCCCACTCAGTAGTCTCCGAGTCACTAATAATGCTAGTTAATAGTTAACATCTCAATAATGGCCAAGTCTTCTATGAAAAGTAAACAATACAGGAAGTGGGATTATTAACTGTCTGCTGTGTGCAGGGGAGCTGCCATGGTAGACTCCAAAAGGGTGGAACAAAAAAGCATAACTGGTGTTCCTGTTTGACATTCCAAGAGCTAAAAAGTGTACTTGAGGGCTTCCCTGGTGGCGCAGTGGTTGAGAGTCCACCTGCCGATGCGGGGGACACGGGTTCATGCCCCGTTCCGGGAAGATCCCACATGCCGCGGAGTGGCTGGGCCCGTGAGCCATGGCCGCTGAACCTGTGCGTCCGGCGTCCGGGGCCGGTGCTCCACAGCGGAAGAGGCCACAGCACTGAGAGGCCCGCGTACAGCCAAAAAAAAAAAAAAAAAAAAAAAAAAGTGTACTTGAAAGATAAGATAGAAACGTATTTTTAAAAGAGCAGGATGTAGCAGTAAACATGCTAGGGTCAAAGAAAAAGTGCCAAGCCCAGGTGGAGCTGTGGGAAAAGCAATCGCGGGCTTTAGAAGTAGACTGACTTGGGTTTGAATCTGCACTACCTTTACTAGTAAGTTATCCTGGGGAAGGGGGAGAGGGAATGGATGCCTCAGTTTATCCAGCTGTAAAATGGAGAAAATACCACCTAACTGCTGTGATGATTAGATAACATGGTGAAGGCCTAGCACACAGTGAGTGCTTGGCTGGCTGTTAGTTTCTTTCCTCCTCCTTTTCCTCATTTCCCCGTCTCTTCTAGATCACTGACATGACTTTATTTGCTAGTGGATTTGAATGGGTAGTGGATGACTTTTATCTGCCCGTTGATGACTACAGTCCTCTGCACATGTAAAGTTTATAGCATCAAGTCATCAACGCCTGTGCAAAACCTTTCAGTGGCTTCTCATTTTTTAAACAAGAATAACAGAACATCCCAGCTCCTCTGCCTGGCATCCTAAGCCTTCCAACAGGAGGGCTCAACCTCCCAACACTCTTCCACGGCAATGCCTACCCTAGTGGCACCCACCGGCGTGCTGGGTGGATGATTCATTTTGAGCTAATATTTGTATATGGTGTGAGGAAGCGGTCTAACTTCATGTTTCTGTATGTGGATCTCCAGTTGTCCCAGCACCATTTGCTGAAGAGATAAGCACCTCATGTCTCTGAGCCCCAATCACCTCATCTCTAAAATAAGCTTGGAAAGGCCACCTTGTAGGGTATTGTGAGCACTATATTGTGAGATAGAGAGAAAAAAGTGAGCTAGGAGGGGTCCCTGGCACACAGCAGCCAGCCAATGCCTGTAACTGAAGAAACAGGCAATGGATTAGGAAGTACTCTGAGACATCAGTCGTCCTTACTGCAACGGGACCAGAGCTGTCCTATCCCTAAAGATCTTTCACATTCACAGCCCCATGTGCTTGTCACAAGAACCTGTGCCATCCTGTGGAGAGTAGTTTGCAACCCCCCTTCCCAAGAACCCGATCATCTTTTCTTCGTCCTTTCCCTAATTTTCCTCCCTTATTTTCTACCTTAATTTTTGCTTTAGATGCTCTTGGTCTTAATTAACTAATCAATTAAAATTTGGTAGCCCACTCACATCTTTTTTGGCAAGGTGGTGGGAAGGCATGAATGAACGAATGAGTCAAGCAAAGAAAAGGCCCCTCATTTAAAGTCAGAACAGCGAGGCCCCTGAGCTAAAGTGATGTACGGGCCACCCCACACGGAGGTGTCGGCGGCGGGCCTGTGTGATGCTCCCTCCAGCTCAGCGCTCTCTATGTGCCCCCACTCCCCCTCCCACCCTGCAGAGAGAGTGAGCCTTTTAAATCACATCTCCCTCCTCCACGGTGTTTGCAACACCTCCCAATTTAGTTTTCTCTCTGAATTTCATTAGTGTCCCATTTGCCTCATCTTCCTGATTTCCGAGGCAGGTGTTGAGCAAGAGGCGACTCAGTTGGCAGCGAGGGCTCCTGCCTCCTGACTGAGGGTGAGGGAGCCTGCAGAGAAGGACAGGGCCCCTGGGCTGCAATTCCCAGCGTGCTCTGGTCCACTCAGCTCAGGCCAACAAACAGTAACTGGGCCCTACCTGCGTGCCATGCACCGGGGGCTCACAGATGAGGATCTGTGGTTGCCCGGGCCCATGGGGATGGGGGGGACAGTGCCTATGTGATGCGCTGCAGGGGCGTGGCCCTGCTGGGCAGGCAGAGCACTTGCTGCGTTCCAGGCAGTGTTCCAGGTGTAGGAACCGTGCGGGGAACAGCACAAAGTAACTTCCTGCCTTCGTGGAGCTTACATTCCGATGGGGGAAGAACAGAAAACAGACAATTAAATTTACAGAGTAATATACAATGCGTCAGGTGGAGATAAATGCTACCTAGAAACACTGAAACAGAAGAGGGGCACAGAAAGACCCAGAGGGTGAGGACCGCCTTCCATTCTCACCTCCTCTATAGCCACTTTTGCTCACGCTGGTGGCCTCCTGCTTCTCCTTGAGCAGCAAACACACTGGTTTGCTGATTCAGCCGCATCTGTGCTTTGCTCCCTTGGATGGTGACCTGGAGATCTACTCACTGCTGTTCCCTCTGCATGAAGAGTTCTCTCCAAGACTGGAAAAAGGCTTCTATGACTTACGCTTTGAGGTGGGAGTGTGTTTATGGTTCAAGGAAGAGCGAAGAGGCCACTGGCATGAGTGAGGAATGGGGTTGGCAGGGAAATGGGGCCGGCTCAGGTGAGTCCTGGTGGGTCAGGGTTAGGCCTGTGGCTTTTCCTCTACACGAGCTGGGGAGCCATTAGCGGGCTCTGAGTCGAAGAGTGATCTGATCCGACTGATGTCTTAACAGACGCCTCTGTGTCAGATCCTGGGAGGGAAGGGTGGCAGCAGATCCCCCTGAGGAGGCCACTGCAAGAATCCAGGTCTGAGATGGTGGCTTGGGCCAGTGTGGGGACAGAGGAGGTGGTCACATGTGCTGAGGAGGGGAGACAAGTGATGAGGTCAGTGTAAATGTAGCACAAAGTGCGAGGGGAGGGAAGGGGGGAGATGAGGCCAGAGAGAAAAGGGGGACCATTCCAGACAGAAGAACCCACCGGTGCCAAGGCTCAAATTCAACCCCATCCTGCCAGGCTCAGATCCTACTACCTATGTTTCTGCATTTCTTCTCTCTCTCACTGCAGGTGAGTTCAAGAAGCCTTGCTCTGGGCCCAGCTCTCTGGGTGGGGATGAGCGACCCCATCTCCAGGCTCCAAGAGGCCCCTCTGTCAGGGCTGAGAGCTGCGTTCACAGGTAATACCATGGGGTGTTGGGGAAACCAACGAGAGAAAGGCCCTGGGTGGGGGGGTTAGAGGAACCACATTTCTTGGGTTTAGATGCAGTGGAGGAGGAGATTCAATTTTTAATTTTAACAGCCACGTCCTCCTTGCAAGTGAGCATGGATGGGGCTGAAGAGTTTACCTTCAGCCCGATCATCTTCCCTTGCTGAGTGAATCTCAGTTTTCTTATCTTAAAAATGGAATTGTGGGGCTTCCCTGGTGGCGCAGTGGCTGAGAGTCCGCCTGCCGATG
>NW_006783002.1:548470-563543 GCF_000442215.2 Lipotes vexillifer
AAAAAAAATGGAATTGTAAGAACTATCTCTTGGGGTTGCGGCAGTTTGATGAGATGCATCAATCAAGTACTTGGCACAATGTGTCAATAAATGAGACCCTAGTTTACCTGTCCCTCTCTATGAAAGGCAAAAATCTTAACAGGTGTCCTCAGAGAACCATTATGTCTCCACTGCCAAGAATTTATCCCAGTTTGTAGTTATAAACATTCATCAGGCTGAGAGCAGAGGCTTCCTTCGTTTTTGTTTTTGTTCCCTGTTATATCCTGAGAGTCTAGCATGGTGCTGGGCCTTTTTGTCAATATTCAACATGTCTTTGCTGAACTGCTAAATAAATGACTGAATCAGAGGTTATGAATGATCTAGGCTCTGGTGCTTTTTAGCTGGGAGACCTCAAACAAGATAATTAATGTCTCTGAGTCAAAAAAATAAATTACTGATAATCCCTTTAGAATGTGTTAATATTATTAGGTCCAAATATGAGTTATTTGGTAAGTACACCAGATTAAAACAGCTAAATGAAATGTAAAAAAAAAAAAAAAAAAAAAAAATTCTCTGAGTCTCAGTTATCTTACCTGTAAAATGGAAATCATAATATCTACTATGGCAGAGGCAGTTACTGCGCATCAAATATCCACATTTCCCAGAGTCCTAGAAATCAGGCAGGACCACGTGACTAGTTTTGGCCCACCGGCTGCGTGTTACTTCCGGGCCAAAGCATTTCAGAGCCAGTGCCTAACCTTCTGACTACCTCTTCCCCTGCTGTGGAGACCAAGGTGGCCACTTGTTCCCGGGGCTACACCTAAAATGTGGCAGAGCTTTCATCAGGCTGGCCTCTGAGTCACTGGGTAGAGCAGAGCCCTCCACCTACCTGGGTTAGACAGGTAGCATGAGCAGGAAATAAACCACTGTGTTAAGCCACTGAGATTCTGGAGTTCATTTATTACTGCAGCATTCACCGAGCCGAGACAGACTCAGACCTCTGCCCTACAAGATTGCCCCGAAGATAAAAAGTGCTTGGTTCTTAGTAGGTTTTCAATACAGGGCTCACTCCCTCGGCTTCTGTAGCCTTCCTCATGACCCAGACTCTATGTATGATTCTCCCTTTCAAGCTAGAGAAGAAATATGGCAGACAGAACAGAGAGAACATTCTCTCTGCCGTGTTTCTTCTCTAGCTTGAAACATCCTTCTACTTCCTCCCAACCCCCCAAGTGTGTTCTGTTTTTGTCATTGCACAGCAGTATAAGAAAAGCCTCCGGAGAGCCATTCTGGCCAGCTGGACCTGGCCCCCGGACTGCCTGTCCTCTGGGCAGCCGCCCACTCACCTGCTCCTACCTCATTCCCAACTACACCTCTGATCCCACTCCAACTCAGTTTGAAATGTAACCACCAAACTCTGGACCCGGCCCTTGGTGACTTGGGCCCCAGAATGACTCTCATAGCCACTGCGGCCTCTGTGGGCCCGGACCTGCACGGTGCTTCCTGGCTGCCAGCTCCCCCATCACATCCTCACTGGATGGCTGGCCCTTGCCTGTTCTGTCCGCCCACCATGCTGGCTGCTGGCTTTGGCTTCCAGCAGCCACCAGTCCTGCTACTGCATCCGCTCCCCGAGAAAGCCACCTCCACCCCAGCCTGGACTTCTCCACTCCCCATGTGGCTTAGTGGCAAAAGCCTTCAAACAGAAAGTATGCCTCTTTTCAGATTCCAAGATGGCATTTCTCATCAAGACCGTAGGTTTGCAGTTGATGATGCAGAAAATCAGAGCAGACAAGGGGACTGACCTGGCTCCATGTCAGCATGTTCTGAAGAGTCAGCAGTGTCCGTGGGCCCTGCAGCCCTCTCTCCAGGGCCATCGGATCCTGGAGGATGAGACGGGATCCTTTCTGTTAAAGCAGAGAACACAGACCCAAGTGAGCGAGGTGGCAAGGTGTCCTTGACCCGGTCTCACAGACCTGTCCCTGGCAGTCAGGGCAAATGCACACCAGTAGGGAGAGGGGGCTTGTTACTGGTCCCACAGCCATGAAGAGAAGCAAGTGGGGTCCCAGACACCCTGGGAATCCCACACAAACGTACTCTCTGCAACCTTCCTTTCTTCTGCCATCTCATCTGGTCTTGTCTGACAGCCATTGTCAACATGTTTCCTCAAGCTGACCAAACCCCTCAATGGCAGGGACTGCAGATCGGTCCTCTTTACAGCCCAGGCAAAGGCAGCTTGGAGCAAAGTAGAGTGTTTCGTGAAGGACTGACTGTACGCTGTGACGGGGGTGGGGAGCGTGTGGAACATGTGGCCGAGGCACTGGCCCCTGCAAAGTTCTACCATTGATTCACTGGGCAAATAAATACATCACTGCACCTTTTGAACCTTAGTGTCCTGCCCTATAGGATGGGCCCATCTTCCCTGTGATATACCGTATGGGAGTATTGGGAGTCGCGCAGGCAGAATTCCTTACACACAAGAGCCTGGCCCTGGCCCACTTGCTTATCACTCTGCAAACCTCTAGTAAATCACTTCCCCTCCCTGAGCCTCTGTCTGAAAGAGAAAAACTCTGAACTAGGCTACATGTGAGGTCCTTTCTGCCCCTAGAATTCTGTGACGATGTTGATTCATCTCTGCACCTCCAGTGCCCAAGGAGATATCTGTACACAATAAAGGTTTGTGAAATGAATAAAAGAAATCCTATCTCACTCAGAAGTAGAGTGTGGAGAGGCTGAAAGGTTGTAAGCCATTTGCCTTAGGTCATTGCAAGAGGAGGAGCTTTTTATATAAAAGACACTCTAGGCTAAAGGACAATGCATGAAGGATACATTTAGGCATCTGAGGTAAAAAGTCACTGTTGGAGAAATTCCCTGAATACCTATTTGCCAAATATACCTAGGAGCCTAGCTAAGAAGACATTATTGTCTATCATAAGGTGAGGAATTAAAGACAAAATTCTCCTAGCTGTGAGATTTTGCTAGTTTCACCTGCATTTCCTGTTTCTTTATTGTAAATTCTCATTATTCTAAACACAAAGTGACTATGTTAGGTGGGAACATTCGCCAGCCTCTGCCCAAGTGCAGAGTACCCCTTCCCTCGGGGGTTAGGCTCCCGAACACCCCCCAGGTAGAAGACCTGATGGGCCGAAATAGAATCAACAAGACAAAGTTTAGAGGTAAACCTAGAAAAGTCCTGATAAATCATGCTGTATTCACTAAAATAAACAATTGGCAGTACACCACATAGGAGATGACTATCGTTTTACTGAGCAGTAATAGCTACTGTGCCCTTAATTTCTACTTACTACGCCTTGTTCATTGTCAGTTTACTCTCCAAAATTTCAGAGAGGGTCAGGAAATTGTTTTACTGTAACAATGGACATGGTAAGAGGCCCTTTCTCTTGCGTAAGGGCCTCTCCCCATATGCCCAGAGCCTTGAGAATTTTAGGACTCAAAGCCGTTGGCTTTGCCCCCAAGGGTCCTGCTGGAGTCCTAGTCCTATCCCGTGACTTGGATGAAACACTCAGGGTCTTTCTCAAACCCCTCTCCTTTGTCCAGGTCACACAATTCCACTCTGCCTCCATAGCTTCAGGCCAAAGCTTGTGCTTTGGGCCACCATCTGTGTCTCATTTGATCCAAGCCACCCCCGCCCCTTTAAGAAGCTGCAGAACTGCAGTTTTACCCCTCGTCCACCATCTTTGGCATGCTTCCAGGGAAAGCCTCAACTCCTTTTCTTCTATTTACTTTCATTTTCAAGGTGTATCCCTGAATTCCCTCTTTTTCAAGGTACAGTGGCACATGCAGGAGGACTGGTTCCAGGACCCCCTCATGGACACCAAAATCCATGGATGCTCAAGTCCCTTATATAAAACGGTGCAGTATTTGTATAAAACCTACACACACCCTCCCAATATATATTAAATTACCTCTAGATTACTTGTGATACCTGATACAATGTAAATGATATGGAAGTAGTTGCAAACACAACGTAACTGCTACGTAAGTGGTTGCCAGTGGGGCAAATTCCAGTTTGGCTTTTGGAACTTTCTAGAAATTCCCCCCCCCCCGGAGTGTTTTTGATCCGTGGTTGGTCGAATCCACAGATGTGGAACCCAATGGATATAAACAGCGGGCTGTACCTCCAATCAGCACCACGTGACTGTTAATGAAACCCAAACTGTTAATGAAACCAAAACGCCCATGGGTCGGCCAAAGGTTTTAGAAGTATTATACTTACGCCCTAGCACTTTATGAAGGGAAATCCAGTTAGGTCGGAATGAGGGTGTATTCATTTCTTTACCTGCTCACTCACTCATTCATCCCTATGCTGAGTGTTAGGTGTGATTCAGGACACACCGATGCCTCAGAAGCAAACCACGCCCTCGGGAAACTCACAGGATGACAAGGAAAATATGACAACATGGCCACAGGTAATGGAAATACTTGGCAGTTTTGTCAGTGGGTACAGAAAAAACAGTGAGAGGAGGGAGGAATGGAGAGGCCACCCTGGCTGACAAATCAGGGAGCAAACGGGAGTCACAGCATGCCGTTTAAGCCCAGCCTTGCACCAGAGACAGTGTCAGGTGGGGTGGCATGGGGACAGGGCAGGGCACTCGTGTGAGGAAGGAAGTCACAGGAGGAGAAAGTGTGACAAAGAATGAGTGCGGGGCTTCCCTCGTGGCGCAGTGGTTGAGAGTCTGCTTGCCGATGCAGGGGACGCGGGGTCGTGCCCCGGTCCGGGCAGATCCCACATGCCGCGGAGCGGCTGGGCCCGTGAGCCCTGGCCGCTGAGCCTGTGCGTCCAGAGCCTGTGCTCCGCAACGGGAGAGGCCGCAACAGTGAGAGGTCCGCGTACCGCAAAAAATAAATAAAGAAAGAAAGAAAGAAAGAAAGAAAGAAAGAATGAGTGTGGGCTGTGTGGAGGGAAGCAGAGGATATCACACCTGACAGGGGACGTGGACCCCAGTGAGCAGGGCCCTGCAAGCCAAGGCAGAGAAAGTAGCCATTATTCAATGAGTGATAGAGAGCCACCGAAGGCTTTGGGGCAGAGATGTGATGTAACTGGAGATGTGCTGTAGGAAGATGGATCTGGCAAGCTTGCACAGTTTGAATTGGAAGGGGAGGGAGCTAATTATGTGCCAGGCACTGGGCAGAGTGTTCGGTGCTGGTACATATTTGATCTCAGTTAACCTTCTAAACAACCATAGGAAGCAAGCCTATTCCTTCCAGACGAGAAAATGAGGCTCTGGGGAATTTCAGCAGCTTTGCCCCTAATCCCCCAGCTAGGAAGTGGTGGAGACGAGATCTGGATCCTGTTTTTTCCCTTTCCAGGTGAGCCTTAAGGCATGCTGTGACCCTGCACAGACACGTACACCGGACCTCCCAGTACACCTTCTGCTCCCAGCATGCCTCCCACCCGCCCTAGGATGGGGGGAAGCAGGATATTTCCTGGGCTGCCCTTTGAGAGGCTCAGATGAAATTAAGTGCCAAGTGCCTTTGCTCCTGCTAGCTTTCCCCAAAGTGACCCCAAATCAAGCAAAAAAGACAATACCTTGACTTAGGTCTGAAACAACATGGACTACAGTCTCTTGCAGAGAATTTCAAAGGTAGCGGGAGACCACCCTCCTCTCTTATAAGGAATGCTTGCTTCTGTCTTTCCCTTCTCAGCTAAGCTTCACAGGAGCAGTGGACCCAGGAGCCTAGGGGAACATATTTGAATACCCAAGACTCTGCTGGGCCATGGAGGATGTCAATGAAGAACCCAGCATCTCTGGGCTGACTTCACTGTTTGGGAGAACTGCCCAGAGCACTCGATGTACTCCACCTGCAGCCTGGAGAGGATGATGATGAATCCCTCCCATCAAGATGCCTGCTGCTAAAACTTGTTTTTTTTTCCCAAGGGAAAAAAAGAGAATATTTCCTCATTCTAAGTACGGGACATGGTGATGGCCGTACCATACACCTGACAATCAAGGGTGCAGGCTTTCTTCGAGGAAGCCTGGCACAGTGGCATGAGCAGCGACTTTGGAAGCAAATAGGGTGGGTCTTAATCACACCCCACCGGGTTACCAGCCATGTGGTTTTGGGCAAACCGTTTAGCTCCTTAAATTTCCTCATTATTAAATGAGAATGATAATAATAAGGGATTAGAGAGACTAAGTGCCAGGCCCTTAGCACATACATAAGAATGTGTGATCATTTCTTCTTGTATTTTTATGTTCAACACTCTGGCTTCACTCTCCCGGTGAGGTTGCGCTCCTCCTCACAAAGTTACCAACTGAAGAAATGGATTTTTGGAGAAAACAAATGCTGCAGCTATAGCAGGTTGTTCATACCCGTGACCTAGCGCCACCAGACTGGGACCTCCTTGAAGACGCTGACCACTGTGGCTTCAATTCCCGGCACACAGATATCCCGTTCTACCTTAGTTCCGTTCAACTGAGATCCAAACAAACCACACAGTCTGCAGTTCTTCTGGGATTTTATTTTCCCAGCCTGGTTTGAAGAGTCACTTCTAAGCAACACCTTCAAGAGCAAATCCAATCCTCTGAAAACCATCTCCTTAGCATGGAATCATTAGCATGGAATGCTTCACCTTGTTACTCGGCTAAGACCTTTGGTTCCTAATCCAAGCCAATTATATGTGCCAACCTATTCAATAACATCTTAATAATGCCAAACCTCCTGGGTCTCTGGACAGAATCGGATGCGGTTGAGAGAGCTGGGGACTAACAGGATACCAGAATAGTGCCTGGCAGACGGGAAGGAGATGAAGCATTAAAACTAGATTCGAACCCTGCCTTGTACAGTTGGGACAGCCCTGTGTAGTGCCTGGGATGGGGATACATGCTCAGCAGAGGTTAATTCCCTTCTCCTCTTCTGACTCCAAAGAAAAGAAAAGCCATGAAACTTGTTTCAAGTAAACGGGGAGAGAAGATTCGCCACGCCCCTGAGTCCACTTAGAAAATTGATTTTTTTAAAGCTTTTCTCCCTGGGGACTGAAGGAAGCAGGTTATTTCATTTTAATTATGGTTGCTCCAGCTGCCGCTTGTGAATCGCCAGACCAATTTTCAGATTAAAAAGAAAAACACACATACACACCCCCAAAGACAAACTCACCGACAGAATCTACTACGTTCGCAGAAGGACACCTCCTTCAGAGAGCACATCCAGAGGGGGGAGAAATCTGGATTGTCCTGCTCGAGACACTCAGATCCAGGCAGAAATCCCTGGACGTGCTCACCACCTGCCTCCCCTCCCACATCGCCTCCTCTCGGCCCCCAGCGTCCAAGCCCAGCTGGTGAGCCACACAGCGGCATAATGGAATGTTTCATGTCGAGCAGCTGTGCACTTTTAATGCACACAGGGGGAAATAAAGGCAGCAGATGGTTTTATGTAATCTTCCTGTGAATTTTTCACTGGGTATCCTCATTCACGAAGGCCTGAAAGAGTTTTTTTTACAGGACCTCCATGGGTCCAGTGAGCCCTCCCCAGACTTGGGGGCCAGTGAGGATGGGTCTCTCATGCAGGGAAGGTGGGTGGAGCTCATTTGCCGTTTTCTGGCCCATAGGCTGTATCCAGGTTTCCACTCAGTATTCTCCTGTGCGGTTCTCCCCCTGTGCGCCGCCCCCCCCCCCAGCAGCTCTCAAAGTTAGCCACGGCAGACGATGGCTCATGAATCCTTCACAGGTGAGCTGCCCAAATCCGCACCACATGCAGATTTATCTTGCAAAGGATTGAGGCAGATCCATGCTATTGCAGGGACCTTTGTCAGGGAGAAGATTGGGTGGAGCAGATGGGGGCATCAGCGTTCAGCTGCCTGAGGGTAAGACAAAAGAGACTGGGCTCTCACCAGACAAAGATCATCTGCTTACGGCGATGCGTAAGAACCCTGCCTATAAGAGGTGGCATAGAAGCAAGCACAGGGCGGGGGGTGAACAGTTCTCAGGCGCTACAAAGCAACCTGCTGATGTCTGTGGAAGCAGTGGAAGGTTTTCTCAGTTTTCTGAATCTTGCTTTTACTGCATCAATGTTCACCTTTAAGCTCTTCAAGCACACCATCAAAAATTCTGCGACTTGGGCTTCCCTGGTGGCGCAGTGCTTGAGAGTCCGCCTGCCGATGCAGGGGACGCGGGTTCATGCTCCGGTCCGGGAAGATCCCACATGTCGCGGAGCGGCTGGGCCCGTGAGCCATGGCCGCTGAACCTGCACGTCCGGAGCCTGTGCTCGGCAACGGGAGAGGCCACAACAGTGAGAGGCCCGCGTACCGCAAAAAAAAAAAAAAAAAAAAAGAGAGAGAGAGAGAATGAAACCCTTTGTTGTTATAAGCCACTATGATTTGGGGGTGATGTGTACCCAGCATTAACGAGCTGATCTGACAGATTCATGGATTCTATGAGAATTGTCGTATTCTTTTTGTTTTTTTAATTGAAGAATAGTTGCTTTACAATATTGTGTTAGTTTCAGGTGTACAGCAAAGTGATTCGGTTATAAAAATTCTTTTTTTTCCGATTCTTTTCCGTTACAGTTTATTATAAGATATTGAATATAGTTCCCTGTGATATACAGTAAATCCTTGTTTATCTATTTTAAATATGGTAGTGTGCATCTGTTAATCCAAAACTCCCAATGTATCCCTCCCTCCACTTCCCCTTTGGTAACCATAAGTTTGTTTTCTATGTCTGTGAGTCTGTTTCTGTTTCGTAAATAAGTTCACTCGTGCTGTGTTTTAGATGGAATTGTCATATTCTTGAAGGACCCTGCCTCCCTGGCCATCATTGATTGGTTCAAGGCTGGGTGCCTTCGTAAAGCCAGATTAATCACAGTTGTGGGGGAGAGCAGAACCTGGTCTAAGCTGGACCAGTTAGAATTCTTCCCTGGGATTTCTGAAAACAGGACGGGAAGAAGAAGGTAGTCTCTAGTAGTGATGGCTGTAAGACATGAAAATTTGCTAGCTATTGGTGGCCACGTGAGTGTTACAGGTTGAATTGTGTCCTTCAAAAACGGTCATGTCGGCATCCTAGCCCCCACGCTTGAGAATGGGACCTTACTTGGAGACAGGTTCTTTGCAGAGGTAATCAAGTTAAAATGAGGTTACTGGGGTGAGCCCTCATCCAATATGGCTTGTGTCCTTATAAAAATGGGGAAATTTGGACACAGAGAGGAACGGAGTTATGCTGCCACAAGCCAAGGAACTACCAGAAGCCATGAGAGAGGCCTGGGGTAGACCCTTCCCTTCGGAGGGAACACGGTCCTTCTGACACCTTGATCTTGGACTTCTAGCCTCCAGAAAGGTGAGACAAGGAATTTCTCTTGTTTAAGCCTCTCAGTTGTGGTGCTTTGTTACGGCAGCGCTGCAAACTAACACGGGAAAAATAGGGAGAGCTGGTTTGCAGGAAGAGAAAGAGGCTCACAAGTATAAGAGAAGTGACCAGAGCAGCCAAAAGAAACAGAACAAATCTTAACAGAATTAAAACTGTGAACCCAATTCCACTGCATCGCTGCATTTTCTCTGGCTGCAAGGTTCAACTCCTTGGATTTGACGAGGCAGTGGTAAAAGTCCCTCTGTTTTGAATAAGTTAATTCTGAGGTTTCTGTCACTTTGAATCAAGAGTCATAAGCAGCACTGTTATTAATATTTAATCATTATCATTAATGTTAAGAAAAGAAAAGAAAAGAAATGTAGGTGGCTCCAAGCAGTGCTGAACTGACCAGAATGGTGATGGATGGACAAGGAAGCCCACTGCTTCCAAATGCTGTCCAAACATGTCCCAGGAAGAGTCAGGGTTCCCTCCTGTCTGGGTACAACAGCTTTCATATATTCACACAGATTAATCCTCTTGCTGTTTTCTTTAATCCAGTAACAGCCAGAATAAAATCGGAAAAGGATTTTCTTCTGCACAGTTATGCCTTTCTTCCCAATCCAAACACAACTGCGTGCCTGGCCCCTTGAAATGCTCCAAAACGAAACAAGTCCAGCCCAAATCCCTCATCTCTTTTCATGTTATTTTCTTGGCTGCACAAACTTAGGGGCCTTTGTTTCTTCTGCTCTGCCCTTGGATTCTTCCTGTCCACATTCCCCTCTGTGTGACCTCCTACGTCAGCAGCAAGGGCTCCAAGCTAGCAGAGGAGAGAGGCAGTCAGAGGGAAGGCAGCTTGGAAAGTATTCACCATCCTGGACAAGAGCTGAGGTCCCCTGAAGCAACTCACCAGCCCTCTGGAATAACCAGTGCACACGGGCCCTCCAGGGCAGAATGTGGCTGCATAGCGGGGTCTGGCTTATGAGTTTGCTCTTGTAGAATAGAAGATAATTGTTCAAGCTGTCCTTGAGCCTCTGGGGCTGCAACCGTTGTAAGGATAAGCGGAATCATTCTACCTTGACGATCCCACAAAAGAAGAGAGGAACGGCTCTCCTGCAAAGGACTAGGGACAGCATTTATCCACATGAGCAAGATTTGATGACTGCAGAGATTACAGAGCTCACTGCCCTGCCCCAAAGTAAAGGAGGATCCTGGGTTTTTCTCCTCATCTGTTCAATCCAGGAGAACAAACAAGAATATGATGCCTGTATCAAGCTGCCAGCTGTCTTGATGAGAGAAATTAGAAAAAAAAAAAAGCAGTTTTCTGGGAGGGGTGAGGGCCAACTCAGCCTTGAACAAAGAGGGTGGGGAGGGTGAGAGGACTGAATGGATGCTGTGCCCATCGTTTGTTTGCTCTCAGGCCCCTTCCCCACACTTGCTCCTCTGCTCTATCTCGTGGGGAACTGCAATGCTCAGAATCCTTTGCTCACTGGCTTCTGGACAGGTGGGCTTATGAATGGAGGACCCTGGCAGCAGATTGGAGGTAAGAAGAAGAGAGAAGTGACGGCATCTCTCCCTCTCTTGCTTGTTTTAGACAGCATCCTTGGCAGTGGCCACATAACATCTGTCGCTTCAGGTCCTGACCCTGTAAAATGGTTCTGTCTGCTGCTGGATTGTCCCAGCTTTTGGGCTCTAGAAACATCACCTGCTCTCATTGTACCTCCAGGTCTAGGGGTGATAGTGGTTCCCTGTTGTTGTTGATCTCTGGGATGACTCAACTTGTACCATTTAGCTTCTTAGCCATTTCATTATCTGTGTGGCCAATTCCCTCTATTAAATTCCCTCTGTTGAAAGACCCATGGCGGTTTCCATTTCCCTGCCTAGACTCTGATGGATAGAGGTGCTGAGAAAGAATCTGCAGGTGGAAGTGCCACTCTGCAGCCTCGAGGACAATGAATGCATGAAGCCTCCCAGTGCTTGGGCTGGGATAGGGAGCCACTGCCAAAACTGACCACTGCAGTCAAGCCCAGGAGGGAATAAGTGATCGGTGAAGCACCTATCAGACACTGGAAGGTTGGAAAGGCATCCCTGGAAGGAGGACAAAGTCAGGTCTCTGCTTTTTTTTTCCCCCCCATGAATTTAGCTAACTTGAATGTGACTTCTTGTGTCAGTCAGTAAACTAATGTGGGAAAGGCCAATTACTGATGCAAGGGATGCCAAGGAGCTTGGTTGTGAAGCTTCAGAATCCTTTGGCAGGTTAGGGTGTACTGAGTCTCCGTAGGGAAACCAGGAGTTTAATGAAACTGAGACAGATCCAGAAAGACATCTCTTAGCAGATTCAGTGAGATGTTTGAGACTTAATGTGATGTGGCTGGATCTTGTCTCTGTTGACACCTACAACTGTTAAGGGTTATTATTGGTCCTCCCAAACTCAGACAGGTGGGAGAAGCCATGCTTTCTTGAGAGAGGATGGGGACAGGAATAAAATAGGAGAACATTTTTGGGACTGCTGAGAGAGCATTCTTGGTTACTAAAGAAGAATTTAGATGTGAAAAAGTATACATACACAGACAGACACAGGCTGGGACAGAGGAGACAATGGAGAAAAGAGTGCACCAGAAATTGAGGGAGAATGGCTTTGCAAGCTCTCCTTGTGAGCTAGCCCCTTGGTGGCAGGCAAGTTTCCTAGCAAAGGTCAGCTTCTTACAGTCAGAACAGGGGCTCTGAACCCTGATGCATTTGCTTTCTGCTTCTGCTCAGGCCCTTTGTCACCGGTGGCCTTTCAGTGACTGATCCAATTGTCCCAGACCAATGTCCCGCACAAGAACTGAAAGGACCACCAGGTGTGGAAGAGCAGGGCTGTTAACGAACTGCCACATGCCTCACCTCCCTGGAAACCTCTATTGGTCCCAGAGGAAAAACCAGTGCTGGGACTGCAGCAAAGACGTGGCCTTGACCTCAGCATCCCCACCCACGCTGACACACGTGCTTGTTTCTATGTTCATGAAGCTGAAAACATTTGTGGGGGGAGAAACTGAATTGGAAAAGAACCAGTCCTTCCAGAGATGAGGAAACCCAAGTAAATTGGGGGGGTTACAAAGGTTTCCCCACTTTAATTTTTTCCATGTTATCACGTCTATTATTTTTTTCAATAAAACACACTGTACAAGAGTTTTAGATTACAGAAAAATTGCAAACATAGTACAGAGAGTTCCCATATACCTGCTTCTATTTTCTCCTTGATTAACATCTTACAGTATGGTTCTTTTGCCACAATTAATGAACCAATATTAATGTTATTATTAACTGAAGTCTACAGTTTATTTGAATTTCCTTAGTGCTTCCCTAATGTCGTTTTTGTTTCAGGATCCCATGCAGAACACCACATGCCATTCAGTCATCACAGGTTCTCAGGCTCCTCTTGGCTGTGACGGTTTCTCGGATTTTCCTTGACACTTTGGGGGGATACTGGAAGGGAATTTTGTAGGATGCCCCACTACTGAAATTTGTCTAATAAGACTTGGGTTATGGGCCATTGGGAGGAAAGGTGCCTTGTTTTTAACTCTTTCTTTGTTATAAAGGCCATGGCTCTAGCCCAGCTGGGGCCACTGGTCACTAGCTCAGGAAGGTAGCTGTGGTAGATGTGCCCTGAAGTCACCACAGCATCTACGGAGTCACACTGTACACCACAAAGTCCTCACAATGTGGCCACAACCGACCTCTCCAGCATCAAGTCCTGCGTTTTCCTTTCCTTTTTCTCTTGCCGTATCAGACCTGCTTGGCAATTTCCCAAACACACCCATACATTCATATCTTTATGCCTATGCAGTTGCTGTTTCCTCTGCCAAAAATGCATCCCTCCCCTTGGCTACCTGGAAACCCTCACTTGGAAGACAGGACCTAGCACACACACAGAAGCATCCTCTCTGGAGTCTTCTCTGATCCCAAACAGAATTACTGGCCTTCTCTTCTGTGCTACTTTGTACATTTCTGTGCGTTCCTGATCACCCAGCTTAGAACTGTGACGCCCTGCGGCACTCCCAGCCCCTTCCCTATTTCTTTCCACAGTACTCTTCAGCAACTGACGTGCTCTATGTTTAACTTATTTATGGTTTGTCTCCCCTGCCAGAATATAAGCCTCTTGATGTTTGGGTATGTCTCTGTCTCTTCACGTGATGATGAACTTCCAGGGGAATGACCAGATCCTATTTAACAAGGGAAGTCTTGTGTTGAAGCCATGTCCTGCAGACCGTTTCAGGACACCCTGATTATCATTAACTGCTGTCCCTTCTTTCAGGACGTCCCCCACACTCTCTGGAGTACCATCTCCTTGTGGCTGGAAGGGACAGGCAGTGTATTATTATGCAAGAGCTTCTCTAGAAGTTTACAATCTAAGAGCTTCTAAGCAGGGGTGAGGCCGTTCTCTTTCTAGAGCTGGATTTCTGGCCTGCAACAATGCCCCTGCTCCATTACTGGATGGTTGGGACCATACCCAGGAGCTAACTTGGCCCTGACACCTAAGGAGAGGAGACCAGTCTCTGCCAGTGACTAGCATGAGGACATGGACATCCTCCCTGAGCCCCAGTACCCTCAGCAGATAATGGAAATAACATCATTACCTACACTACTGCTAGAGGGCTGTTGTGGGCGATTGAAAAATGGGTGGCAAAGCACTTTACAATCTGTCAAACCCAATCTAAAGCACTCTTGCTGACATCACCAACAACTAGCCCAGGGGTCAAGTTTTCCGAGACCAGGACACTGCAGGAGCCCTTGGGCCCTCCATAACCCATAATGCAGTCAGGCAGCACGTGGGGGGTGGGGATGGGCATTACCAGGTTAAACTTTATAAACAAGTCGCTGGGCCTTTTGACTTAGATCAAAATCAATGTTTACTATAAAACATACACATAAGCCAATCATATGTTTATGGTACAAAAGATTTGTCCTCTGGCTGCTTATCAAAGAGTCTTGGGCTTAGTCTGCCTTTGATGTTCCTTTCAACCCACTGGACCCACTGGGAAAGAGGTATGTGCTGGGGAAGAGGTATGTGCTGCCTGGGAAAACCTGCTTCCAAACCTTGGCTGGGGTTCTAGCACACTGATTATACAAGTTAATGTAGGCGGAAATTAATTTTACTTTACAATTCTACACAACGAAAAGGAAAGAAAATAAAGTGAAAAAGACATCAAGCAGGAAAAATATCTGTAGCATAGAAGAGGGTTAATGTCCATTCAAAAAAGATCTGGTGCAAATTGATGTGGGAACAAATTTAAGGACACCAATAAATAAATTGGGAGCAGACATGGGTATGTTACCCATTAAGTATATTAAGCAAATACACACATGGAAAAAATGTTCAGTTACGCTAGTAACCAAAGAAATACAAATTAGAACAAAAAATAAAATGCCATTATACCTAAATTAGTAACCTTTTTTTTCCTCATAATGCTTTGGAGCCAGTTAGTTAAGTGTACTTATTTAGCACCTACTGTATACCAGTCACAATCCACTTTCTAGTTGTGTGACCTGGGGCAAGTTATTTAACATCTCTGAGCTTCCCATCTCCTTATCTGTAAAATAAGGAAAATGATACCTCTGCCTAGGGCAGTTGTGACAATTACAAAGTTTATTCACATATGCTAACACCTGTGATTCACCCAGCTCTGAAACTGGCAGGCGGGGGCATTAGCCCTGAGCTTTAAGTGTGGAGACCCACACTCAGAGGGGTGAAGTTACTCGCCCCAAGTCATACAGCCAAAGTGTCCAACCCAGTTCTTCCTGCTTCCTGCATAAGCAGG
>NW_006783002.1:563648-576120 GCF_000442215.2 Lipotes vexillifer
TGAGGGGGGTGGGGAGGGTGGAATGCAGGGGCTGGTCCACTCCCTAAGCCCTTCCTCTTAACTTGTTCCTAAACTGAAGATGTGCTTGCGGACCCCATCTGCGTTCAGCAATGACAGTGAGTGGGTTTTCCATTTCTTTGATAGATGATTAGAAAAGCAGGAGGTGGCAGCTGGCCACCTTATCTGCTCCTCCTAGACACTCTGGAGTGATGCGCAGATGTAGTGAGGCAGGAATGACTGAGCACATTCCCGAACAATGTGCTCTCCACACGCTCAACAGCCACGGGCCCAGACACTACATTCAAGACACGCTGTGTCCGGGAACAGAGAGAATGAAAAGGAATCTCTCTGAGTGTGGTTCAGAACTCTTATGGATAAGCAGTGTCTAGGAGACCACAAGTGTCCTTCAGGCAGAACCTCAGCCAGCCAGAAAAGGAGCCTAATCAGTGATTTGTTTGGAGGTCGGAGCCTGGACAAAAAAAATGGCCAGGAGGCTCAAGCGAGGCACGGAGAGTGGGTGGCTGAGAGCCCTCTGTCCATGCTGCTCCTTTTCTGAAAACCATCCCCGAGGAAATTCCAGACTCACAGAACAAGGTGCTTCATGATCCAGCAACCACTGTTCTCTCTAACCTCACCAGGCACTTGCAGTTCCCCAAAGGTGCAAGGCAGTGTCAAGTCTTTGTAAATGTGCAGTCGCTCTCCCTAGATTGTCTCCCCTTTTTAAAAATTCTGATCCCATGTCAGCTCCTCTAGAAGCCTCTGCTGAGGATGCCACCTGAGTCAGACATCACTCCCTTGGGTTCCCTTCACCTGCAGTTGACTTTGTTTATTTCTCTCTCTCTACCACGAGAGACTGGACCACTTCTTATCTAATGCTGCATCCTAAGTCTAGCATGAAACCTGACAGATGCCAAGTACTCATATATCCCACAAATAGTTATTGGGCGGATGGAAGGTTGGAAAGCTGGTCGGATGGATAAAATAAATGTTTTAACAAAGCTCATCTGTAACTGTATGGAAGACGGAGCGGGTGGGTGGGGTATGGAAAGAGATATGAACAAGACAAGTGGAGAGGCTGGTGCAATAGTCTATAGACTATGGCAGAGGCAGGGAGATGGGAAGGATGCAGAGGACTCCAGCGAGTTTGGTCGAGGGACTTAATAGAAACTGGTAAGCTCATGGAGAGGAAAGGTTGAGAGAGATGGTGCAGGGAAGTTGACCCCTAGCTTCCAGATGGACCAGAATGTGATACACTTAGGCAAGATAGGGACCCAGTGGTAACAATTCATATTGGGTGTGAGGGGTGGGGAACTGGGAAAGGAGATGGTGAGCTCAGTTTTATCAGCATGGAAGGAGGCCTAGGGACTGGCAGAGTTCCAATACATATTCTTCCCCTGCCTCTGGTGGCCCTTCATGAATTTTCAGTGGGCAAGCCGTGGTTAAGATGGCCCAACAGGGTTTAGGTGATTAGAGCAAACAGAAGGCTCTTCTGACTCAGCACAGCCTCTGGGGACCTTCCGATAAGCAGGAAGAAAGGGGCTCTTTCTATATGGCTGCAGGGAAGAGTCTGACAGCCCTGAATCCACCACCCACACGGCATCCCCAAGGGGAGCACGTGGTCACCTCTGCCATGTGATGGATTCCAAGGGAGGCCATTTAGTGACTGCAAGGAACGCAGATTCTGGAGTCAGGCAGACCTGGGTTCCAATCCTAGATCTACTGCTAATTAGCCAAGCAGTCTTGGGCAATTCCCTTCATTTCTCTTAGCCTCAGATTCCTCATCCATAAAAGCGGGTGATAATTCCCACCTTCGACTGTAAATTTCTATTTAAATAAGCCTGCATATGCCTGGCACTTTCTTCCCTTTGATCTTCTTTCCTCTGGATACCTCATTCATCATCAGAGCAATGGGGAGAAAACTGTCATAAAGAAGCCTGTTAAGTACTTACTGGGCACTTGCTTTATGCTGGGCACCGTGAAAGCTAGAGAAAAGTCTAACAGAGGGTTTGGTCCTCTCTGGACTTAAGGGAAATAGATGGCTACACACACGCCATTCCCTGTATAGGCATGCGCACCTCCTGGCCAAGTCACCTCGGGCAATTCACTGCAGGGCTCGGAGCTCAGCTTTCTCACAGGTTCAAACAGGGCCTGTTAACCTCTGCACCGAGGGCTGTCCCCAGGCTGGAATGAGATCACTTACGGGAAAGTGAGTGCCGAGGGGCAACTGCTCAGGCAGGGCACGTCCGAGTTCGCTTCCTGGACCTCAGCAGCTTTCCCAGCCTTCTCACAGACTCCCTTCCGCTTTCTCATTTGAACGCTTAATGGGTTTCACCCTCTTAAGTGACACCTGCTGGAAATGTAATTGTGCACATAATTGCTACGAGGAAAAGGAGGCAGCTCTATTTCCCAGTGCTGGTGCTTTAGGAAAAGAAAGAGCGCGCCCACGAAGACTTTCCTGCATCCTGGCTGCTGGAGCTCTGCCCTGGGCTTTTTCCCTGGATGCAGGGCACCTGCCTGGAGGACTGACCAGGCAAGGAGCAAATACCTGCAGAAGCATTCAGACTTCCAGAGCCAAATAGCTGGCATTGAGTTCAGGGAGGCGACAGGGCCATGTCATCACACTAAGAGGAGAAGCCTAAAAATTCCACTAGAATTTCCCTGACAAATTCTAATTAATTTCACAAGGCAGGTCGGTCTTGTGGTAGGGCAGAAGTGAGAGAGGTGGGGTTGAGATCTGGGATAGGGGTCCTGTCTGCCTCTCTAGTTGTGGGGTCTGTTACTGATTGTTACTGATTTTCTATTACTACTGATGGTCTATTACCAATGCCCCTCCCGACGGAGTGAGTACCTCTGTAGGGGTATTTGCTCCTAAATGAAACGGCCCCAGTGTTTTGTGCCTGTGAAGCTTCTATGCTTACTCTTTCTCATGCTGGCATCTCCTCCCTGACCATCAGCACTCAGGGGACACTTCGTGCGGTGCTCTGTCACGCACCTTGTCCGTGAGTTAGCCCTCGGAACAATTCTACAACAGGACTTGGCTCACTGGGCTGTAGTTATCCGGCCCCAACTCAGCAGATTCCACAGACTGGCTTTCCCAACACCCTTGTCCACCCCTACCCACCCCGGCCCAGTGTGCTTTCTGTTCCATAGAGGCTAGATAGCTGGAAACATCACACAGACTCCCTTGTAGCTACACCCAGGTTCTCCTGAGCAAACACACCCACAGGATCACAGAGGGCAGACGCTGGCTTGGGATGTGGTGGCTGGGCTCAGGTGAATCAGGGCTTCCCGTAAGCACAGTGGCCAAGGTGATCATTTATCTGGACGGCTGCATGAAGGTTTTACTGTTTAGTTCCTAGAGTTTTGAGTCCCATGGGGTGGGGATAAAGGAGACTCCAGTCCAATAGGCCTAGGCAGTGTTTGGGTACTTCTCTGGTTCTGTGGCATCCAAGCTTGGGTCCCTGGCATTCCTGGAAAGTTTTCAAGCCACCTAATATCCTGTTTGAAATCCCTTTCTGTTTAAAAAGTTTTCAACACCTAATATCCTGTTTGAAATCCCTTTCTGTTTAAACTATCCAGAGTAGCTTGTCTGAAATTAAGACTGAGACAACCACCTGTCCGCCCCCAAACCGTAAGCTCCTTAAGAGCAGGGATTCTCCTGCGTCTTTCTCTCCCCTGGGGCCAAAACATACTCTGTGCCTTTAAGATCTCTACTGACTATGGGACTAAACTCAGGTCGGGGTGGACAGGCAGGTATCTCCTGAGGCCCCGCCCACTACTGCCAGGATGCTTTGTTGCTGTCCTGCTAATGCCTGGGAAATCAGATCACCTCCTTTATTAAGATCTTGTGCAAAGGAAGAATAAACAAATAGGTTGTGATGTGGGTTGAGAGGATTTCTTACCAGAAAAGTGAAAGGACCGCAGTGCACAGACAAATTGAAATGTGTTTTGTCGCTGCAGAGGCTTTTTTTCCCCGCTTCCTGCCTGGCTGGCTCTCTGCCCTGTTCCAAGTAGCTGAGGGACTTCCAGATAATCAAAGTTCTCTAACCATACGTACTGTTAGTAACTCCTTTCAGACCCCTTCCTGTCCAGATGTACAAAGAGAATAACAAAGGGAAATAAATCCAACACTTCCTCGCTACACCCCCTAAACCGCTAAATCTCAGCAGTTCTGAATCATCAAACCTTGCGTTTCTCATTAACTGCCCTCATATGCAGCATTTTCAATTAAGCTGGGAGCACTGCTATACTGATTATGTTATGGTATTTGTCCTTGCAGATTAATATGCAGCTAACAGTTTGGGACTGCTGTCTGGAGTGTATTCCTCTATCTACTTGAAAATAAACATTTCCTTGAAAGCTGTCCTTGACTTAGGGACTCAGGGCAATGGGACCCCAAGATTAGGTGCTCGCAGATGAGTTCTCTCTGCAGAGACAGCTCTGGTTGTACCGGAATCTGATCCCATTGAGCTACCGGCAAAACATCACACGACGCCCTCGGCAGGGGCACACTTATATTTTCTCTGTATCCCCACATAGCCCTGTACTCATAGTAGGTGCTCAGTTAATGCTTTCTCATCAGACCAGCCATGAAAGTCCTACTAAAAACACAACAGAAACCCTGCAATATGTCTGCTTTTTGTTGAAAATATGGCTCTGTTCCATGAAAAACACAACCAAGGAAGGGCAAGGAAGTCATATATGCTGTTGCACATTCTGAGTCAGATACTTTTAAAATACATCAGCTCATAAATCCTCCCAAGTACCCTGTGGGGCAGATGTTATCATCCTCATTTTACAGATGCAAAAACTGAGGTTCAAGGAGGTCAATCACAAAGTGTGGGACCAACGTAGGAGGCCACAGAGACCTGGAGGCATTGAATCTAGGGCCCATGCTCTGTCCAGGACAACTGGCATTCATTAACTCTCTTATGACAGTGCATTGACATGGACTGGGCGTCACAGAGCATATAAGATATATGTCCCTGTGCTCCAGGAGGGCAAAGGGAATAACAGTCATTCAATAATAATAATAACAACAGTTACACTCATTATTGACATTCACTCAGCACTCATTACACAAAGGGCTGCTAAGGAACATCAGGGCTACAGGACATCAGAGACGTGAGAAATTGGATGCAGAGGTTGGGAAGGCTTTTGGAAGGTGGTGGACTTGATGGGTGCAGAGAGGAGGCCTGGCAAGTCCTGGGGGCAAATCAATGAGCACTGCTGCCACGTTAGCTGTGCTCACATGCTGTGTTCCACAAGTTACTTAGGGACAGGGATGTCTTATCATGAACCTGTATTCGCCACAGTTCTGGGGCCTCCAAAAGCCACAGGGAAGCCTTAGTGGTAGATCCTGGATCTATCACTTTTTAGCAGAATGACTCTGGGTAAGTCATTTCAGAGCTCTCCAGGCCTGTTTCCTCCTTTGTAAAGGCGAGAACTCCTGATTGCTGCAGTGTTCAAATGAGAAGGGGTATATGACATCATGCCATCAACTGTCAAAAGCTCTGCAAAGCTAACAAAATGTTGTAAATCAACTATACTCCAATAAAATTCAAACAAATAAACAAACCAAAAAAAAAAAAAAACACACACATGCTGAAAATCGGAAAAAAAAAAAAAAAAGGGGGCAGAAGATCTAAATAGACATTTCTCCAAAGAAGACATACAGGTGGCTGAAAAGCACATGAAAAGATGCTTAACGTCACTAATTATTAGAGAAAGGCAAATCAGAACTACAATGAGGTATCACCTCACACCGGTCAGAACGGCCATCATCAAAAAATCTACAAACAGTACATGCTGGAGAGGGTGTGGAGAAAAGGGAACCCTCCTGCACTGTTGGTGGGAATGTAAATTGGTACAGCCACTATGGAGAACAGTATGGAGGTTCCTTAGAAAACTAAAAATAGAACTACCATATGATCCAGCAATGCCACTCCTGGGCATGTATCTGGAGAAAATCATAATTCAAAAAGATACATGCACCCCAATGTTCATTGCAGCACTATTTACAATAGCCAGGACATGGAAGCAACCTAAATGTCCATCAACAGAGGAATGGATAAAGAAGATGTGGTACATATATACAATGGAATATTACTCAACCATAAAAAAAAGACGAAATAATGCCATTTGCAGCAACATGGATGGACCTAGAGATTGCCATACTGAGTGAAGTAAGTCAGACTGGGAAAGACAAATATATGAAATCACTTATATGTGGAATCTAAAAAAGGCTACAGGTGAACTTATCTACAAAATAGAAATAGAGTTACAGATGTGGAAAATAAACTTATGGTTACTGGGAGGTAAGGAGGGTAGGAGGGATAAATTGGAAGATAGGGATTGACATATACACACTACTATATATAAAATAGGTAACTAATAAGGACCTACTGTATAGCACAGGGAACTCTACTCAATACTCTGTCATGGCCTATATGGGAAGAGAATCTAAAAAAGAGTATATATATGTATATGTATGACAGATTCACTTTGCTGTACACCTGAGACTAACACAACATTGTAAATCAACTAAACTCCAATAAAAATGTAAAAAATAATAAAATATACAAAAAAGAAAAAAAAAAAAAGCTCTGCAAAGCAAGACACTGATTGAGGCTGAAAACTATGGTGGTTAAGTGCTCTGGAGCTAGACAGCCTGAGTTCCAATCCTGGCCATTTAATATCTGTTATTTGATAGCGTGACCTTAGGTAAGGCAGTTTGTCATGGTTTATTCATCTTTTTTTTTTTTTTTTTTTTTTTTTTTTTTTTTTGGCTGTGCCACGCAGCTCACAGGGTCTTACTTCACTGACCAGGGATTGAACCCGTGCCCCCTGCAGTGGAAGCACGGAGACCTAACCACTGGACCACCAGGGAATTCCCTGGTTTCTTCCTCTTTAAAATGGGGGCAATAATAGCATCTACTTCATAGGGTTGTTTTGAGGATTAAGTGGGCTACTGCATGTAGAATTTAGCATTGTGCCTGACACAGGAATCTTAAATCGTCATGAGCAGTGTTGGAAGTTCTGCTATAGATATCCAAGAATTAATAACAGAACTTGTGAATCTTCGGCCCTTCTATGCCATGGACTCTACCCTAACTTTGGCCAGGCAAGTTGTAAGTCCATCCCTTAATTGTAAGGGGTCTGAGCAAGGAAGAGAAAGGCTCCTGAAAACCACTGCTCATAAATCAAATCCATCACAGACTAGCTCCTCCAGAAAGCTCACCTGGGCCACTCTGTCTTACCATAACCACTTCCTTTGCTGAATTCCCGTGGAAACTTGAGATTCAGAGATTTTTAACTCATCGATGGCTATGCAACTAGCAAATGGTAAACTAGGATTTAAACTCAGGACATTGGATCCCAAAACTTGTCCATGCAAGCATGGCAATCAGTTGAGCATCTGTGCCCTGATACTTGGAGAGTGTTAGCATGAAATCCTCTTAACCTGGGGTCTTTTAAAAAGCAATCATTTCATTAAAACTTCTCTCTCAATGTTCTCCCCAAACAGGATCTTTTTGAAGTTTTTCTACTTTTTCTTGAGTCAGTTTGAGAAGCTTGTATTGAATACTTTCCCAGAAAACAGCCTGTCTTATGGAGACTTGCAAACTTGTTAGAGTACACTAGTGCATTGTACTGTTACCATTTTAAATCACATCATTGCTTTACTTCCTTTCTCATGTATTTAGTTCTCTTTTTCACAGAAGATGATTTTCCAGTGCTACATCTATTCTGCAGTAGACGGTTCAATACGACGTGCACACACACGCACGAAGTTATTTTAAAATGCTGGTCACAGAGAAAGCTGCCTGGCTTGAAAAAAAAGTTAGAATATATCTTTGAGAGAGGACTCTTTTGGTGAGGATAAAGCCATCATAAGACTGCTTGGCTCTGAAAGGGGAGGCCTTCTGGGTTTAAACGAACAATGAATGAATCTGACCGTGGACCGCTGGAAGAGGGGTTCTGGGGGGACCCAAAGGGAAGAGGACAGGAAGAGAGGGCCAGGCACCAAGGTGGCAAGCAGGGAAAGGTTGGCCAGGGAGACTTGGGGTGAGAAGGGAGGGCCTGGGCATCATGCAGTCTGTGGGTTGGGGCCTGGGCTGGTTGCTTTTATCATGAAGAGGACTGGCCCCTTCAAGGTTGGAGGAGATCCCAGTGAGGAGGCCAGGCTCACCCCTGAAATCATGGGAGCTTCCTAAGCAGATAGCAGGAAGAATGCTTAACTGAGTTTTTTACACTTGATTAATACTTAACTCATAGGGTCACTGTGGGGATTAAACAAGATGATGCACGCTAGAGGCCTAGCATGGTGCCTGCTTGTTGCAGACCACCACTAAATGTCATATACACTCTGTAGATGGATGGACACATGCATGATATGTGCAAACGTGACGTGAGTGAGTGCGCGCACGGTGGGGCAGGGGAATGTTGGTAGGGTTGAGGCGGAACCCTTCAACCACAAGCCTTCAGAGAATACTTGCAGGCCGAGGAAGTGTAACATCAACCAGTACTCAGCCCTCAGCTAGGTAAAGCAAAACAAAACACCCCAAAAAACAGCCAGTGGGTGGCGGGACCCTGGAGTCCTTTGTGAAAGGCAGCAGGCGAAACCTGGCCCTGTGACATTACCCACCATGAGCTTATCTGTGACCTGGGATTTGCAGGGTCCCATCAACAGGCTAGCCCACGGGGCGGCCCTCCCGAGTTTCATTTCTAAGCCTTGCATTTGGGCCCCATCTCAATTAAGATCAGTTAGAAGTCAATTTCACAGTGGCTGGTTTCATAAGATCCCTGAAAAATGATAAGCGGGAGACAGACAATCTCTTGTTTGGGGAGTAGAGGCCTTCCTCAGATGCTTTATTTATTTATTTTGATTTGATTTTAATTTGGTCAATAATGTTTATTTAATTTTTTTCTCTGATTCCAAAAACAATATATGGGCAAGAGGAGAAAACAGCTGTGTTAGCCCTCACCAGCCCTCAGACTAATGGTGATTTTTCCCTTCACCGCCTGTGAAGCTTAAATAAATACAGTTCCCGAAGCTGACGAGAAATCGTTTCCAAATGTAGAAAAACCCCAGAAAGGTGGAAAGAAAAGGCAAAACAATCATCCACAGTCTTGCTACCCAAGGACAACCACGGTTAACAGTTTTTTTGTGTGTTTTTCCTTTCTGTAATTTTTCTCTAATTGTTTTACATGGCTGAGATCACACCGTATGTGTGATTTTATATACCGCCTTCTGCACTTCATGGTATACGATAAACATTTCTGCATGTCGTTAAAATCTCTGTGAACATCATTTTTAACGGCTACAAAATATTCCATTCTATGAATGAACTGTAATTTACCTAACCAATTCACCAAAGTGGAGCATTTAGTGGTTTCCAATTTTTCACTCTTATAAATAAAGCTGCAGGGAACACCCACGTGTATAAATTTTTGTCTGCATTTCAGATTGTTTTCTCAGGACAGATTCCCAGAAGTAGAATTACTGGGTCAAAGGATATAGACTTTTTTGCAGCTCCTGAATCTTCTTGCCAGACTGCTTTTCTGAGCAGCAGTCCCAACCTCTGCACCGGCCCCAACCCCCTACTGCAGTGTAGTCTGCAGTGTGTGAGGGCCCCTCCGTGCATACAGGCAGCCCTGTCTGGTGCATTTTTTAAACTCTACACCCTGGGAAGGGACATTGCCATTTGTCTGGGGCCTGGAGCCTGAGGAGGGCTTTAATTCCTCTGAATCCCCTTTGGTGGCCCCAGGAAGGGTCAGTGGACTTCTGTCCCCCCTGTCCCCTCCCCTTGTGTCTGGCTTCAGGCCTTTCATCTGGGGCACTGAGAGGGCTCTGTGAGCCTCTTGTTCCCAGCAAGGATCCGTGACACAGTAGGAGGCGGGGAATGGGGGAGGTGTCTGTGATTCAGAGGTCATTGTTTAGCTCTTCTCAGCAATTTATCAGACTCAAGGTGTCCTGTTTTCTCCCTTTCTTAAGTATCATCACCATGCGCATGAGAAGACTTTGCTGCCCAAGTCTAATTGGCTGTACTCAAACCCATCCTCACCCAGTGTGTTTTGGGGTCTGTTTTGGAGAACCCTGGAGAAACCCTCTTTCTGATTTGTACTATACAGGTCACCGGTCATGCCCTGATTCAAGGGCAGTGCTGAATTTAAAGAAAAAAACAAAACACTTCAAAGGGGACACCGTGTGAGCCTTTCCACAAGCAGAATCGGAGAGCTCCAGCCAAACGCCATGGGGGATATTTAGTCATGAGAAAAACATAAACACAAGAGGAGGGAGGGCTGCAGGAACAGAGCCGCTGGCATCCAGGGAGGGAGGGCGAGTATCAGCGGGGCAGGAGGTTATATGGTCACCAGGGAGAGGCAGAAAGAAAGGTTCTGAGTGCCTCCTGGGGAAGCGGGACTGTGGGAGATTTTTCTCCTAAATGTTGGGACAGCCAGAAGAGCCAAGGCTTCCATTTTTACGGATCGGGACACTGTGGCTGGGAGGAGTCATGTGTCTATAGCCGTAATCGCACAGCTAGTAAGAGGCAGAGCGAGAATTCAATGTAGGACCAGCTGAGGCTGGGTCCAACGATGTCCTACAGGAGTGTTTCTCAAGCTTTCACATAGATGAGATCTGACTGGGGGTCTTGCTAAAAAACAGATCCTGATTCAGCAGGTCTGTGGAGGGCCTCGAGAGTCTGCATTTCCAAAAAGCTCCCAAGTGACACTGATGCTGCGGGTCTAGGGACCACACTTGGAGTAGCAAGACCCTATCACTGTGGTTCCAAACTTTAGTTAGCATCAGATTACCTAGAGAATCCCTTAAAATACAAGTTGCTGGGCCTCACTTCCAGAGTCTGTGACTCAGTAGGTCTGGGATGGGGCCTGAGAATTAGGTTCCAGGTGATGCTGCTGCTGCAGGTCTGGGTACCACCCTCTGAGAATCCTGCTTTACACTATAGCTCTATTGGGGTGGTGGGGGAACAGTTCTCAGACTGCTCAGATGCTGCTTTGGGGGACTTTCTGCATTCTAGAGAATACCGTAGGCCCTGGTTCTTAGGAAGGTCTGGAAGTGGGACTGCAAAGAGGCACTGCTTTTGTCCTGAGACCCTCAGCACTTGGCTGTGGCATTAGGAGGGACAGGACGTGTGTGTGTGTGTGTGTGTGTGTGTGTGTGTGTATGTGTGTGTTGGGAATTGGTATGATGAGTCTCCAAAGCCCTTGTAATCTCCTTCTAGAACCAGACAGTGATAGGAGAGGCCAGAGAGTTTCTGCAGCAGCTTGGAGACTCACCCATTAAAAAAAGTACACTTTGCAGTACATCAGTTATATTATGTTGTCGAACAGAGCTTCCTGCTTGTTGGGTCTTGGAGTTTAATAAAAAAAAAATATATATTATGACTCATTCCAAACTTTACAAAAGTCCTTGGGGAATCTGAAATGAATCATGTTAAGCTCCTGTTATAAAACAAACAGTCCTCTCTTTCACAAGCCTGTATCTGCAGCAGCCCCTCAGTGCAGGGGAAGGAAAGGGAAGACAGGGAAGGAGACTTAGAGTGAGGGGTGAACTCTCTGCCCCGGGCCTTTCTTAATTAACCAGAGACTTCTGGGATGAAGGAAGGCAGGGCCCAGAGAGGCTGCCTGAGGAAAAAAGCCTTCTTTAATGGTGGGCCTACTTGCTAAGAGTAAGAGGTAGCTTGAAGAAGAAAGGCCTTGGAGGTCAACTCCTCCAGACAGCCTTCCTTGATTTCTCCAGGCAGACATGCTCTCAACTGCATGACCCTTTATCTTTGCCTCTGAGCACACAGGACCATCTCCTTCTGTGCCAGCTCTTTATGGCCATGATCACTTTTCAATGGCACTGCGACCCCGCATGTCTAACTGACTGATTGACTCTATAAAGACCCTCAGTCTCCATGTCTGTCTTCAGACACTGAAGGAGGAAACCTCCTAGGTGGAAGTAAGCCCAGGTTGCGCGAACAAAACCCAAACTAGGAAGAGGGTCAGTGGGCAGACGTCAATCGGGCGTTAACTGACGCCAAATCTGTTCCTCCGTGCTGCGTCCTGGCTGGGTACCCTCCGTGGAGGCAGAAAGCAAGCCTATGAACCCCACTTCACCTCGTTCAGGCTGGGGGACTTAGAGGAAGCCACTTCACCTCTCTGTGCCTCAGTTCCTTCGTGTGAAAATCAGAGATAATAACAGAATTGGCACCATGGTTATTGTTGGGAAGGTTAAATCAGATGACACATGAAAAACACAGCACACAGTCAAAAAAAAAAAAAAGAAAAGAAAAGAAAAGAAAAGAAAGGATCTAGTTATTAGAACACGAGACCCGAAATCTGAGACAGAGGGAGCAGTGTAAGAGGCGAAGTCCTTATATAATTTCAGGCCAAAACCCACAGGTACGGGCTTCCCTGGTGGCGCAGTGGTTGAGAGTCCGCCTGCCGATGCAGGGGACGCGGGTTC
>NW_006783002.1:577312-586555 GCF_000442215.2 Lipotes vexillifer
CTGGTGGCGCAGTGGTTGAGAGTCCGCCTGCCGATGCAGGGGACGCGGGTTCGTGCCCCAGTCCAGGAGGATCCCACGTGCCGCGGAGCGGCTGGGCCCGTGGGCCATGGCCGCTGAGCCTGCGCATCCGGAGCCTGTGCTCCGCAACGGGAGAGGCCACAACAGTGAGAGGCCCACGTACCACAAAAAAAAAAAACAAACAAAAGCAAAACCCACAGGTACGTGCATGGAAAGTGTGTTCCTGCCTCCCGTGTCTTACAGGAAAGGAAGCTAAAGAAAGGGCGTGAGCTGCGGAGTGGCCCGTACCTTTGGCTGGGTCTTCACAAGCGGGCACAGAAGCCCTGTTCACCCTGAGGGCTCATACTCCGGCCCTTTACAAAGGCACGGGACCAAGCCTCTGTCTTGTTGAAGATACAAAAGCCTGAGATTACAAGGATCTTCTGCAACTTTGCGGTGACCTAGTGGAACCTCACTGAGCTTCTCCAAGGCCCAGACCCCTCCAAAGTGAGGTACTACCACTCTAACTCAGAATTAGGAGGGCTACCGGTGCAAAGCCCCCAGTGAGGCGCCTGGCACACAGTAGGCATTTAATAAATAAACACCTGTTGACTGAGTTTTCACTGAATGGCCTAGATGATTCAGGGGTTAGAGCAGGGGTCCTGCAGACCTCTCCTTCCTGAGAGTTTGCACAGTTCTGGCAATTTGAATAAGCAAATCCTTCCCTTCGTGGCCAGGGACCACAGCGTTACAGAATTCCCGTCAGGGCCAGAGGAGGGCATTCTGCTGGCGCACGGGGTAAAGGTATTGGAGATTCTTCCAGAAGTGTCCACCACGCCTCAGAGACAGCCTATTTTGGGTGTCTCTATTGTATCTATAATTCTACCCCCGAAGTCATTTTGCACATCTTTCCAAGTATTCAAAAATAAAACTCCTGCCTGATAGAGGTGCTAAAAGGATTTTCAGTAAAAACAACAACAACAAGAAACCCCTTCAAATACTATTTTTGAAAAACCCCACACACCTTCCTCCCTTCTCCTTTTCCATCTTCACCAAAGACCTTTGAGTTATGAAGCGCACTTAACACCATTAATTGCCATGGAAACCAAAGCATCTTCCACTGAATATGGTCAACTTTTTCTGCAGAGGATATTCTCTTTTTCCCTTTCAGCAGAGACGTTGAATAATGGGGCTGTTTTTTTGTTCCTTTTGTGGGAAGGCAAGGTTCCCCTCCTCTGCCCCATTCCTTTTGATGTGGTTACTTCCTCGGCCACATCTCTGTGATAGTAGAAGCTGGCTCCCAGGTTTCCAGAAGGTCGAGAAAGAGGAAGAATGTCCTTGGAATTCCTACTTTCGGAGAATGCTACCTGTGGGATCCAGGTGTTCTCACCGGTTCTTCAGCAATGATTTACTCTCCTGCCATTTTATTCAGCATCATTAACAACAACCCCAGCAGCATGCAGTAACAATTATTAGTAATTCCATTTGCTGGAGCACTTACAATGAGAATGATAGTTTTTATCTAGTACTTACTATCTGCAGGGACTAGTATATGTGACCTTACACGTGCTTCACAGGGACCGTGTAGATATTAAGATTATCCCCATTTTACAGATGAGGACACTGAGGCACAAAGAGATTAATCCACCTGCCCACAGGCACCAAGCTAATAAACACCCTAAGCAAGATTTGGACACGGGTCCCTCAAACCCAAACCTAGTCCACACATTTTCTACCATGCTTCTAGTCTACCTTTGAAAAGAAATGATAGTACAACCCTCAGTCAGTAACTAAATTATGAATGAATTGATAGATTCTATGTTTATTAAGCTTCAACTATATATCAGGCACAGTACTGGGTTCTCTTTCAAATTCATCTACTCAGCAAACTCAGCTGTCTGAAACTCTTGTGAGAAAAAAGAATTACGCAAAAAAGTCTCTGAGCCACCCAAACATACCATAACATTCACACACTACATTTATTTGAGAAATACTCCCCCAACTTCTTTACTTTCTCTATACACAATGTAAATAAGCTGGCCATCTAAAGTCAGAGATCTGGGTTTGGATTCCAGGTCCATCACTCCCTAGCTATGGAGTACTGGGTGATTTACCTAACTCCTTTAAGCTTGTTTCTAATATTTAAAATAGAAGTAATATCTCTGAGGTGGTTTTAAAGATTAAATCAGAAAATAGATGTAAGGTGACTATTCTTACAAGTGACACTTAGTAGGAGCTGAAAAATCTGTTAATAGCAGTAGTTGTGGCATTACTACAGAAAGAAGGCACTACAGAAACACTTACTACGTGTTGATGATTCCCAGCACTCTGTCTATGCTCTGCACTTATTTTCATCTAAGAAAATACCCAGGAGGTCAGTTGTGAGACTCATGAGATCATCAGTGTACAGGCTAAACAGGGTACCAGGCATAGGACAGGCGCACAGATGGTGTCGGTTCTGCCCATTGAAGGCTCTTCTCTGGCTACAGGGCCATTGTTTTTGTTGGAGCCGAGGACACAAGGTAGGAAGTGGCAGAGCTAAAATTTGAACACACATCTGGTGGCTTCCAATCCTGCACCTGGGAATAATTAGATTGGAGACATTTGTCCCAAATGGGGAATAGATTCTCACACATTCCCAAGTCACTGAAGCCAACTCAGCTGACCTACATTCCTTTTGGCACCTTTCAAAATTTCTGCCGTAACTTTTGCTCTTCTCGGTGAGGATGCCTGGTTTCTAGGCATTAAAGAAAGGAGTGGTCCTGGGGAAATACTGCCTTCTATCAATCCAACATTAGACACAGTTCAATTTCTTAATGACATTTCTGATCATTATGCCATGCTTCTAATTGAAAATTAGTAATTGAAACTCCAATTGTTACAAGAGTCAATAGACGGCAACTCTAGACAGCAACTTGCTAGGCAAAAGCTTTAATTCTCATTCGCTTTGTAAATCCAATAGGCGTCTGGTTATTCAATTATTTAATGAACATGCATTTCTTTCGGCTACATCCTGGGAGGAAGTTTAAAAATAAGAGGACCTAGAAGTGATTTTTTTGATAAGCTGTAAGTGTTATGTAGACTTCCAGTTCTGGCAATATGGTAGACTGAATTCACGGAGAGAATTCAGTATCAAAGCCAAAGCCATATAGAAATGTGGAACAAAATAAAATGGAAGAAAGTTAAGTAAGGAATGTTTATCCAGAGCATTAAGTGAAAGAACTGAAGCTGTGACGGCCCAGAAGTATAAAGACATAAGCATGAACCTTAACAGCTAAGAGCTGGGGTTTGAACATTCGTGTCGGGGGAAGATGTGGACCCAGGGCCACATGAGGCAGCGAGCTAGAACAGAGAGCCTGAAACCCCTGCATGATGTCAGGACCTTGGAAGAGTCTCCTCCATCCACGCATGAGATCTCTGCCCATCGAGCTACAGAGGAGGCAAAGACGCTCGTTTTCGCTCAGGTCTTTGGATAGAAAAAGAAACAAATTATGCCAGGATATAGAAAACCTCAAGCCTGTGGCACATGCAAGTATGAAATCCAAATTTGCACCAACTGTGGGTTACTAGACTCCTAAACCAAGAAATTAGTGTAAAAACTGGCCCAGGGCCAATGAAACCTCTGTGGTGCTTGGTTAAATCCAGCACAAAATAGCTCTATCGACTCTGTAAGGATGCTTCCATAACCCTGAATGCAAGAAAATCCCATTGGAAAAAATAAAAACAAGAACAAAGACCATAGCACCTGAAGATGAGTTTACCAAAAAAAAAAAAAAAAAATCACACATCACCCAAGAAAACACTTTACCAGCAGGCACAGTAAGGAGGCTTACCACCCTTGAAACACTAAAATAGTCTGAGAGATCACAAATGTATTTCAACGACTAAAAAGATAAATGAAGGGATAACAATCTATTAAAAGGACAAGACACTACGAAGGCAGGTTTGAAAAAGAACCAAATAAAACTTGAGAAATGAAAAAACACAGTCATTACAATTAAAATTCACAGGCTGAATAAAATGGCAGATTAAGCACCGCTCAAGAGGGATACAATGAACTCAAAGAGAGGTCTGAGGAAGTTTCCCATAACGTAGCGCAGAGAGATAGATGGAAAATATGACAGACCTGTTAAGACAAAGGAGGAGAGAATCAGAAGATCCAACGTACATCTAATGGAAATTTCAAAAGGTGAGAATGGGGGAAAGGAACTATTTGAAGTGATAAGAGAGGAGAATGTTCCAAAAATGATGAATGACATGAAACTATGGAATAGTAAAGGCAAAGAAAAAATTATAAAAGCTCTTAAGTGTTGGTTTCTTTGAGTTTTCTCAAAGGGATCAATCTTTGGCCAGCTGAAGAATTAAGAAATAAGAAGCGTCCATGGATTAAAAGAAACACAAGACTGGGCAATCATCCCTGGGGAGACTGGTGCTCTGTCAAGCAATTCTGTTCTCTATCGTATCAGTCTGAAAACCAAGGTAACTACTATGTACCATGAATGCTATAGAGTGGAAGCCTTCATTAGTGTTCCTAATTCTTCATTCCTCACCTCATGCCCTTTGCCCTGAACTTTTCAGTACTTCCTATTAAAGGCAGAGGGAAAAATGTGCCCCGGCTACCCTGCTAGTTCAAGGGAGATGAGAGACTTCCACAGCCAATACGGATCCAACCCACAGATTGGAGTCAAACCCAGCTAAGCCCAGTTTAGTTCAGCTGACACCCAACTGAGCCCTAGCCACATGAGCGGGAATAAATGATCATTTTAAACCCCTGAATTTTCCAGCTGCTTGTTCATGCAACATGATCGTGGCAACAGTTGCCGAATGCATATATTATCTCAAAAGACTTCACAACTCTGGTATAGGCATCGTTGCCCCTATTTTACAGTTAAGGAAACTCAAAGGCTCCAAGAATCAAGAAGTAACGCAACGTGCCCTGTGTCACACAAGAGCAGGTTCAAGAACTGAGGCTTATTCAGCCTGTACAGCCCAAAGTTTTAGCTTCTATATCAAACTGCTCCTCAACAAATGTTTGGTTGGATGAATGAACGAACAGATGAATAACATTTCATCGACTGCACTCACCCAAGTGCATGCTCAGGGCCTGTCCACCTTAAGGCCAGAACAAACTCACCAACGTATCCGAAGAGGCTCATTTTCCTTTTATGAGGTGTCTGCTGCACAAAGAGCTTGCCCAGGAAATGAATCCCCTTCATGCCAGGGGGAAAAAAAGACTGCACTGGAGTGGAAGATAATCACAGACTGTCAGGCTTCCTGGCAAGCGGATGGTCTTCATGGTCCAACAGAGGGTGTCAAGGATGTGACCTCTGGGGGTTCACGACAGGCAGCTGATGAAGGCCTCATCTAAATGGACGACACGGAGGCCCACAGCTGATCCGTGTCTTAGAGCCTGGTACTTAGCAGCTGCAGAAGCACAGTCTGACTGGAATAGCTCCCCTTCTCAACCGCTGGGATGGTAAATAATTAATTGCCTTGTTCTACTTGGGGTGGGAACAGGCAGACCCTTCTGAGAGGCTACAGAGGGTCCCTGTTCAAGTAGCAGTGTTTAGACCCTCATCCCTCTGTGAGATTGGCCATCTCAACATAAACAGAAATAAAATCAATGATAAAATTTAAAAACTTGAGATTTGGATCCTGCTTTTGATTTCACAAAATAGTTTAAAATTTATTTCTGGTTCAGTAGAAAAAAAATTAGACAAAGGATAGGAACAGTCTATTCGAGAAGAACAAACACAAACAGCTAATGAACATATGAAAAGATGTTTGGCCGCACTGATAATTAAAGAAATGCAGATCAAAACAATAATGAAATGCCATTTTTTTTTTCCCCATCAGACTGATAAAATTGGAAAAGCTTGATAATTCCCAGTGTCTGCCCCTAAGGAAGGGGCGATCTCATATGCTATTGATGGGAGCACAGGCTGGTGGAACGTTTTAAGGGACGCCTTGGCAACATCCATCAAAATTTAACTACATACGTTTTAGCCTATCAGTTCTATTACTGGAAATTTACTCTCCAGTTATACCCACCTCCCCAAATAGGTCAAGATAGGCGTGTCAGGAATTCACTAAGAAGTTCTCTGTAATGGCAAAAATCTAGAAATATTTAAGTGTCTGTGGACAGAGGCTGAAGTTAACAATCTCAGGTACATTGAAACAATGGAAGAATATCCAGCAGTGAACAAGAGTGAGTTAGTTCTGCAGGGATTAAAGCAAAACATCTAGACGTGTCATCAAGGGGGAAAACACGAGGTGCAGAGCAATGGGTAAAGAAAACTCTTTCATGTAAATAAAACTTGGTCTACATTTTTTCTTCCTGGAAGAATAACAAGAAAATCTTTTACAGTCGTCACCTTTGGAGAGAGGCAATTAGGAACCTAAGATGAGTTATATGTTTTATCTTTCTGTACGCTGCACCTTCTGACCATGCAGGTCTATGCTTTTTTTTCTTTTTTTTTTTCTTTTTTTTTTTTGGCCACGGTGTGCGGCTGCGGGTTCTCAGTTCCCTAACCAGGGATTGAAGCCGGGCCATGGCAGTGAAAGCCCAGAAACCCCAACCACTAGGCCACCAGGGAACTCCCCCATGTCTATTTTTTTTTTTTTTTTTAACTTAACAGGAATTATCTGGGCAAGGAGATTAAAGGCCTTTTTTGTTTTCCTTACCCTCACACACGTTAAAAATCTAATAAATGTTACAATTTATTATAAAAAAAAGATGTGTTAACCCTAACATATTCAAGTGCCAGGCAGGTGAGGGTAAAGTAGCCAAGGCTGGGAGTCACCCACGTGCGTGGAAGTGGCCTCGTGTACAGGGAAGGACATGAAGGAGAGACCGAATCCTCTAAGTGGGTTTATTTGGAAAGCCCGAGTTGTCCTCTCTGGGGACAATCAGAAAAAAGACAAAACTGGGGCTTGGGAGGTGGAAAGGAGACAGTGGATGGCAGAGTTGGACAGATGCTTCCAAGGGCAGCCTTGAAAGACACAAAGGGGAACAGAAGAAAGTCTCAAGATACTGCAAGGGCACAGCATGCCTTCCAGGCAACAGGGAGGGGAAGGATCCCAGGAGGGCCATGGCGAGAGCCCAGGAGAAGGCCCCCTGGGTTGAGAAGCATAAGCAGCAAACCCATGGGCGACTGGAAAGTTCTGGAAGCCACTGGGGAGGGGTGGGCATGGTGCAAATCCTCCCGCAGTTAGTTAGGCAGGGTGAGGGGGAAAAATAAAGGGGCCTCCTATTATTCTTTCTCAAGTGTCCATGTTTATTTTCCCACTGGACTCTAACTGAGAAGCCCAGGAAGACTCTCTGTCTCCTTTACCGCTGAGCACACAGTAGGACCTGTTTGTGGAACAAATGGGATGCCTGACACCTGCTGCTCAGTCTGGCCTCTCATTTTCCCGACACCTTGTTTGCATCTCACACACATCCCTGCAACACTGCAGCCAGGTAGCCTTCAGAGCACAGGCTCTGTGGCCAGAAGTTATTTATCCACGCAGAGAAGTTCAGAGAACTCCTGGAAAGGCTGACCTATTTCACCAGTTAGGCGATAGCTAAACAATAAAGATTCATTTGACTCTATTAGATCAAATGTAAAAATAAAATTAAAATTAATTTAAAACTACAGCATAGAGCTCCTTACAGAAACACCTTTGACGTGCATTCAGCACACTGAACAGCTGCAGTTAGGGAAGGCAAGGAGGTTTCAATTATCCCGGCTACTGGCGGAAAGAGATAACGTGGATAAAAGAAATCCACAGATGATCAAAATTAACAATCCTTTATTCTTTCTCTCCATTTCAATGTTGTCCCGAACACGCTCTCGTGAGGACCTATAAGAGATACTCAGATTTGTTGAATCTTCTATTCTGTCCCTTTTTCTGTAGAGGTAGATGTGTTGATAAGGTCAGGGACAGAAGTGGTCTGTGCTGAGAATCTACTGTGTGTCAGGCCAGGGCTGGGCTGGGCATTCTCTGTTTGCCCCTCCACCTCCTTTTTCTGCTTTTTCCTACCTTGTTCTGTGCCCCAGGAGGCTGACCTTTGGAGGTACTGTCACTGGTGTTCCTTTCCCTCTGACTTCTGTCTGGGTTCAGCCAATGGGAGGCACTGGCATCGGAGGGCCAGAGGAGAGAGAGGCTGGGGTATTTCCTCCCCCCCAATACCTCCCTGCTAGGCTGTGAGTTGGCAAGGGCTTCTTTCTTCTTTCCAAGGCCATGGGTCCCCATCCAGCATCCTCTCCCGCAGACACAGTTCTTTCTCAGTAACTGCTCCCACCCGTTCCCTTGTAGGCCTAGGGGTGGTGATGATTCCCTGCTATTGCTAATCCTGGGCTATTGCACGGTCCCTTACTGGTTTCCTGACAACTTGACATTAATTAAACTCTCCTCAATCACCCTATTTGAGTGTGGCCATCGGCGCCCTGCACTTATCATTCATTGTCTCATGTAGTGTCCCCATTTCCAAGAGAAGAGAGAGCCTCAAAGAGGATGACCCCTTGCCTGTGGTCGTACCTCTAGGAAACGGCAGAACCAGAATCCCCAGGCTGGTATGTCTAACCCTAAACCTTAGTGATCTGGCACTGAGGAACCAAAACAATCAGTGAGAATTTGCAAAATGTACAAGAGAACCACTGGAAAGTTTCTCAGAGTTGAAAGGATTAGAAGGCTGGGTCTTTAAGACTGTTCATGACATGTGTGTCTAGATCTGGTAGGAATCCTGCATTTTACCAATTACTTTGTCTCTTGGATTCCAACTCCTAAAGGTCTTGTTTCTGGACTCCAAGTCTCACAAGGCAAGCCACCTTCAGATTTTGTGACTTCCATTGGGCTATCGGGCTTTCTGGGGACGGGGCTTGGGAGTGAGGGAGATGCTCAGCTAGGTAATTAATCAATCCTTTATGTCTTTACTCATCCATTCATCTGGTCACTCCATTTACTAAGGGACTGCTCTGTTCCAGGTCCCGTGGGGTTGCTAAGATGAGCAAAACACAGCAGAATGTCTTATGTGGTGGAAAGAGATCTGTCCAAGATGCAGCGTGAGCACAGAAGGGGGCACTTCACCTAGCCAGGATCAGTGGCAGGGGCATCCTGAGAAAGCAACCCCTGAGTTGCATTTTAGGATGCGTAGGAGTTAGGATACTGGGGGTATGGGCGGGGCCGGGGGGGGGGGGGGGCAGGGACAGTCCAGGCAGAGGAAGTAGGCTGAGCAAAGGATGAGGGCCAGGGAATGCCAGA
>NW_006783002.1:587850-598207 GCF_000442215.2 Lipotes vexillifer
GGGGGGGGGGGGGGGGGCGGGGGGGGGGGGAGGGCAGGGACAGTCCAGGCAGAGGGAAGTAGGCTAGCAAAGGATGAGTGCCAGGGAATGCCAGAAGTTCAGCATTTCCAGTGGTGGAAAATGGGCTGGAAAGGCACACAAGGAACAGACGTGGCGGGTCTTGCTCAGGGTACTGAGAGACTAGGCCTAAGTTCTAAGATTAGGGTTCAGTGTCGAGGCCAGCCTAGAAGCCTCAAGAACTGGATGGTATCTCCCCAAAGACTGCTTTACCTTCTTAAAGAACTTATTTAAAGAGTTTTCAAACCTGGTCAGAAGTAAAGACAATACTTTGATGAACCCCTACAGACCTATGACTCAGGGTGCTGTTCCGTAATCTGCTCCAGTTTCAGATCAGGATTGGACCTAGGGCCTGAAGCTCACCTGGCCTGTAGGTGCAAAGACCCTCAGTTACAAGGAGAGGACAGTGGGAGGCATCAAGGGTCAGCCAGCTGAACCCCAGCCAGAGGTGCTCCATTGTAAATCAACTATACTCTAATTAAAAAAAAAAAAAAAAAAAAAAACAAATACTGATCCACTTGATTCTGTTCACCTGCCCTATAGAAGGGTGGAGGGTTAGGGGCACAGAGCTAATGAAATAAAAGTAATAAATGAGAAAGAGCCGACACATGTCTTTGGCACATGGGCTGCCAACCCCCCCCCCGCCCCCGCCTACCGCCCACCTCCTGCCCCAGATAGAGGCTCCTGGAGTAAAAGAGAATATACAGGCCGGCAGAGCAGATCACACAGAATCTCCACCCGACTGCATGTGCTGTTCAGAAGGGAAAACTTCAAGCTGAACTTGGGACCAGAGAGGATCCCGATTCCACAAATGCTATCATTAAGAATCATCATAGATAATGTGGTTTTAATTAGAAGGGTTGAGATATTGGCAAGTGTTCAAGAAGCTCATCATCTGAGAATCCGCCAGCACCGTGGGTGCAGACAGCCTGCAGGATGTGAGGCTGCGCAGGTGGAAGCGTTCAAGCCTTCTTCCTGCACCCCCGGGGGCGAGGGGTCACTCCATTCACAGTACAGACAGAGGGGATAGAAAATGCTTTGCGTGAATGAGGAGAGGGAGAGAGGCTCGGTGGCTTGTCATGTGCTGAGGTAGAAAGGGGTTTTGAGGTCAGACAGGCCTCTCTATCAGATACTGACGGTGAGACCTTGGACAAGATTATAACCTTTCGGAGCCTCGGTCTCCTTGTGCGTCAAACGGAGATAACTACACCTACGCACCGCAGGGCTAACAGAAGGATTAAGTGATTTAACGCACCTCAACAATGGTCCAAGTGACCTGGTACGAACTGGATGCCCAGGAAGCATTTACCATTTACGTCCTTTTCCTGCGTCCCCAAGCTAGCAGGCAGGGGCCACATCTGAGCCCAAGTCTTTGTGAAGCCAGAGGCTAAGCCCCTTCAACAACTGCACACAACCTCTCATCCACTGCTGGCAAGGAACCAGGACAAGGCTTTATTTCACGGGGGTCAAGTCTGCAGTAAGTAAAAGTGACCTTGACTTGTAAAACGCCAGTTTTCAAGTGTGAGAAGTTTCCTGTTGCATCTCTAAATCCTATTAGCCTCCTGCACCAGGGAATCTTTAGGAATCTTTACCAGCAGTGATTCCATTAAATACCAATAGATGGCCAGCCTCTGAGCACATCACATAATCCTTTCCTGCTAACAAAGCTGGGGGCTTAGGCAGACGCCCCCAGTTATTTCAACCAGGGTGCCAGGGAAAGCAGCTTGCCATTGTATGCAAGTGCCCCATTGTCTCCTGGGCCCCCGAGAATGATGTGTCTGTCACTCACGTGAGCCCACACCTCTCTAGGCAGGCAAATCACCTTCATGCTGCTCTGCGCCTGGCAAAGTGCGTAGCTTTTACAATACCTGGCAATCACCTTACGTAGCTTTTAAACTAATCCTACAAAATAGATTTTATCAGCCCCATTTTACAGGAGAGCAGACTGAGGCTACAGAAAGTATGTGAGTTACAGAAGGGCACAGGATGAGGAAATCCATGGAACCCAGACTTGCCTGTTTTCTGGCTAGAGACCCCCTCGAGGGCAGACAATGTGACTCGGCCCCCTTGTGAGCCAGCAGGCAGTGGAGCGCGTCCTGCAGAAGACACATGCTCGTGGGATCAGTGATCAACCCCTTGCCTTAATTCAGCTCCCTTCCCCCTCCCCGGACAGCTCACCTCCTGGTGGCAGCTCAAGGCTCTCCAAGGCTGCCCCACATTATCTCACCCTCCCTGGAGTCCCTGCTCCCGACACAGAGGGCCTGAGGCTCTGCTTGGGACCCAAACCCAGACAGTGCCCCGTCTTCCCCGAGCCCTTCCATTCCTTTCTCCAGCCAACTCCTTGAGCAAAGAGACGACTGAGCTGTGAAAATGATGCTTTTGGAGCCTGGCTTTTCTTCTTCTTGGGAGAAGAGGAAAAGAAAAGGGAGAAAATGAAGCTGCTTTGAGAGGGCAGCCCAGCCAGTGTGTAATCACCTGGGCTCTGAAGTGGTTCTAACTGAACAACAATTTGACTTGAGGCACAGGGACCCGTGTTCCCGTGTACCTTGATCTGACAGGTGTGGAGAGGGAGGCTGCCTGGCGGGTAATTTCTGACAATGAGTCCTGCAGACTGGACCTCATGTACGGGAAATTCCCGGGGCAATACCTCCCCCACCCACTGAACCCCTCGCCCCAACACTTTCGCACCCCACGTTCGAGCATAACGCAGTACCTGGCAGTGGACCTGGGCCTCCTTGGGCTTCCGGGAGGTGACCCAGCAGAGCTGCCGTCATGCTTCTGGGGTTGGGGAAAGCTGTAGAATTTGACCTCACAAACCTGCACGAAGGCCTGTGTTGGGGCCCGTGGAACAGACGCTAATTAGGCACCAACCATGTTCCTGGCCCTGTGCTAAGGCCAGTTTCCGTGTATTCATCACCATCCCATGAAGTGCTACAGGGAACGGGGATGGGTTTCTTCTTGGCGTGATGAAAATGTCCTAAAACTGATGATGGTGACAGTTTCACGACTTGATGAATCTACTAAAAGCCACTGAACTGTGTATGATCTGCCTTGTGAATATTTCAATAAAGCTGTTATCAAAAAAAAGGAGAAAGAAAAAGAAAAGGTGTATCACTAATAGGATATTATTTGAATCCATGTTTTCTAACTCAAGGTCTGAATCTCTAACTAAATAAAATACAGTTCCTGCTCTCAGGTTTCTTTTCTTTTTCTGAATTTTATTTTATTTATTTCTTTTATACAGCAGGTTCTTACTAGTTATCCATTTTATACATATTAGTGTACATATGTCAATCCCAATCCCTATTTTCTAATAGGGAAGAGAAGGAAAATAATCAAATTATTAAAAATGTAAGATGGAACAGGGTAAGTGCTCCATGGGAGATTTAAGCAGGAACATGAGAGTTTGTCAGAACCAGCTCAGAGGGGTCACAGATTTGAGGTTTTCTAAGTTGCGCTGGGAATGCAAAACTTCTGCCCCAGTGTCCCCACTGGTACACATGTCAGATCACATGTCCAGCTCTGGAACAGGGGACAAATCATGATAACACAACCCTTACACAGTTATAAGTGCTTTTGATACGCCAGATACTCTTCTAAAGGCTTCAGATATAACAACCAACTTACACCCCACCGCAACCCGACGAGGTAGGTACTATAATCCCATTTAGACCTGAAGGTCAGAGAAGTGTGGTAGGTCGCCAGAGGCCATACAGCAAGTAAGTGGCAGAGTTCCAGCCCTGGTTTTCTGGCTCGAGTTAACACAACCTCTACACTAGGAGGCTGACGGGCCCCCTTACACCCTGTCTCACTACCACTGACTCTGCCCTGTGCCCTCCCTCCCCGAGATCTAAATTCTGTAGGGCTGCTGGGATTGGAGTGACCCTTGGGGTGAGTGTTACAGAGGAGTAGGGAATGTGGACTCAGAATAAAACGCAGTCCTTCAGACACAGCACAGGAAAGGGAAGGGCCCTGGCCCGGGAGCTGGTGCCTGGGTTCTGACTATAGCTCTGCCACCAAGCCCTACTGTTCCTTGCTTCTGTCTGGGCCTCGGGTTCGTCCTCTGTGAAATGAAAGGGTCAGACGGGAAACCTTTAAGCTTCCTTTTGCCCTAAAACCCTAGGATCCTCAGTCCAAGGCCTGGTCCCCACTCAATTTGCTGTCTCAGGGCTACACACTGGCTGTGAGTCCTGGAGGCGAGCTGGCCCTACCTGTGACCTTCCCGATTCTCAGCATCCGAGGAGGCCCCCTGATCACACAGAGTTGGGGCCATGCTCCCCAGAAACCTTGTTAATTCCTGACTCCATCTTCCCCCTTGTCCTACCTATGCAGGATGGCCACTCCCTCCTAAATATCACTATTTTTGTCTCCAGTCATGGTAGTTGCCAAATTGTTAATGAATGAATGAATGAGTGAGTGAGTGAGTGAGTGACTAAATGCCTGCCTGTAAGTAACCCTTATCACAAGGCTGTAATGACTGTTTACTCATCTGTCTTCTTCAAAGAGCTATGATTTCACCGATGCCTAGGGCTTTTGTGCTGGGTTCTGTTCTGGACATATTCAGGATAAAATGATTGTGGTGAAATGTTCTGAAAGGTGCAGTAGCACAAAATATGTGACTTTGGAGCCGACTCAGGAAATCTGGGGAAGCTGCAGGACACACACAGCTGATACTGACAAGCCCGGCCAAGGGAAGCAAAGTGCTGGACACACAAGGGTCACAGGACTTTGAGCTCCAGAGCCACCAACAGCACCTGGAGGAGGGGCCAGGGTTGTTCACGCCGCTCTGGGCCAGGCCCGGGAGGGGGTTCGGACCCAGAGGTGATTCAAACTGTTCACTTTTGCATCTGGCTGGCTCTGAACCCCTCTAGACCAGCACTGTCCCACAGAACTTTCTGCACTGACAGCATGTTTTATACACCTGTGCTGTCCAATACAGTACTCGTCACATGTAGACTAAAACACTTGAAATGTGACTGATGCAATTCAGGCACTGAATTTCTCATCTTATTTTCTTTTAACTAAATTAAAATAGCCCATACGGCTAGTGGCTAACACACTGGACAGCACAGGTCTGGACCTTTAATACATACGATGTGTCTGAATAGATGCACACCTAACTTCACGATCGCACACCTCTGGCCCCACACGATATGCCAGGCCAGGCCCAGGAGGACTGCGTGCTGCTCAGTTAGCAAGCCTGGCTACTCCCTGACCTCCAGCTCTGGCATCGGAAACCTGGGCTCTGGTCTCAGCTCTGCCTCTGACAAGCTACGGATGCGCTGTTGGGCCTCTGAGCCTCAACTTCGTCATCTTGCAACTTCACAGGCTCGCTGGGGAAAAAGAGGAGAACGTGTATGGCAGTTAGCTGGGCCACACAGGGCACCCCGCAAGCCCTGGGGCCTCCTCCCGTCCCCTGCCCCACCCAGGCCACAAGCCCTGGGGCCTCCTCCGGTCCCCGCCCCACCCAGGCCACAAGCCCTGGTGCCTCCTCCGGTCCCCTCCCCAACCCAGGCCACAAGCCCTGGTGCCTCCTCCGGTCCCCTCCTCCACCCAGGTCCTCACCTCTGCTCTTTACTCTGAAGGGTCCCATGATCTGTTGGAATTCAAGGACTCTCAACCATGTGACGGTTCCTCTAGAGTCCAACCTGCCTTTTCCCTCTGGGTGTGGTGTGGGTCTGAGCCCTTAGCCCATCCTCAGCTCCCTCTGCATCCCACACCACTGACCCCCGAGAAGACCTCTCCCCACTCTCCACTGGGTCTGGGGGCCCGTCTAGGAATACCCAAGGACAGAGAGAGTGAGCTGTGGGTGCAGCGGGATATGGCAGCTTACCCTTTTCTTTTTTTTTTTGATTGTTTTTTTCTTTAGGAGGAGGGCTGTTGTGGGTTTGGGGATGAAACTGCTTAAAAAGCACAGATCTCGACAAAACAAAGCCAGTGCTTCTTCCACAGTCGGTCTCTCAAATTTCTTCCCCAACCCCTGGGGTAGGCCTCCGAGTTCCTCCGAAGAAAGATGTTATGCTGCCAACATTTGGTTTCTTATAACCTCTGGATGGATGAAAGCAAGTCATATGCATGCTCCATGGAGGCTCCAAAGGGGCCTGTGAGGAACATGAGATCACAGCCCAGCAAGGGTTTCCTTACTTTTTGAGAAAAACAGCCTTCAGGATAGATTACTTTTGCTCGAGGTGGAGACAGCGTGATGGAAGGAAAAAGCCTCAGAGCTAGGAATCTGAAGTTCCAATGGTTTGTGAATACCCAGATATGCCAGGCACCAAGCCTGCACCTTCCTACACGCAATGGGTCCGAGCTCTGCACTCGACCAGGGGGAGTCTTGGGGGCTCAGTTTGCCCTCCCGCACAATGGGGCCAGTAATGAGCCTGCCTCACGGGGCTGCTGTGAGAGAGCCCCGAGAGGCTGAGGAGTTGTAAAGTGCCATGTAGCACACTGTTTATGGGAGGTTTCCCATGGTCTTCCACGAGCTCTATTCATGGAGACCAGCCTGGACCTTTCTTTGAAAATTACCAGATTCAACAAAAAACATCTGACTCGGGGCAGGGAGCCCCCCAGGAAGTGGACATCGGCCCTGACGATTAAATTACCGCTACCCCTGGCTAGAACTGAACACAAATTTTCTAAGTGTAAACTGCTCCTTCCACCCATTTCTCCCAATACTTTGAAGATCAGGCTCTTTCATACCCCCATTTCCTCACTACAGCAAGAAGAGATGCTTCGGAAATGAGACCTCATGATGCAACCCTGAAAACAATTTTAAAAGGAATGTGTGACACAGCGAGTGGTCGAACCGCTTGGAGAAGCGGCGTAATGTATTAGGTTTAAAGAGAGGGAAAATTTTAGATTCGAATCCCAGCTGAGTCCTAGGCTGGCTGTGTGATCTTGGCCAAGTTACTTAACATCTCTGAGTCTTTTAAGTAGCTTAGCTATAAAATAGGGATAATGATAACTACATGGAAGGGTATTTTGGAGGCATACGTGGGCGTGGGGGGATACATAAAGGTGACTAGTGTAGGAGATGCTTAATAAATATTCACTGAATTGAGATGAATCGAATCAGTGCACACCATGCTTGCTTCCCTGCCTCCCCGCAACACCTCTGGTGAAAGCTCAGCTTCACTAGCTCTCCCTGCCCCACCCGCCCAGCACAACATTCTTTTCCAGTGGGCTCAGTGGCTACAGGAAGATGGAAAGCATTTGGCCAGAACGCGGACCTCATTAACTCCCTCGTCTCTCCATCTATTATCTATCAGGAATCCCTTGCAAGGAGGCAGGTGACCAATAAAAGCCCTCCCGTTTCCCTTTGTCTCTGGGCCAGTGCGTGACCGTGCAAAGCCGTTCGCAACCGTGGGCCCCCGTCAGGGCTCAGCTCTGGCCTGTGATTCGTAGCTAGAGCAGGGGTTTTTCTGGGCTCAGGAAAGGAAAGCTAAGTTCACAGCCAACTCGGAGGCAGCAGCCATCCCAGCTGGCCTCCTCTGTAGGTCAAGAGAGAGTCTGAACACCAGCAGATGACACTGCAAACACGGTGGAGTAAGGAGGTCATTATTCACAGCACCAGGATCTCGGATTTAAATGCGTTCTTTATTCCCCTAGGGCATTAAAAACATTACTTGATTTATAAAAGGGAGAGCTGCATTGTAGTTTTTCCAGGAACTTGAAGCTTGCAGAAAGTAAGTTACATACAGGGAGTCCATGTAGACAGTAAATGCTCAACAAATGTGAACTGTTACTACATCAAACATTTGCTGAGGACTTTATGCTTGCTGTGGGTAGGACATGGGTTTGACTCCGAGTTTCCTGATGTCCAATGGGAAACAGCAAACATTATCAAGTTCACAATTTCCCAGTGTCTACAAGTGTGTGTACAATACTACCAGGATGAGTGCAACCATTACCGGTACTGATATCAGAGAGGAACATTTCCCACACGTCCTCATACGACAGACATTGCATAATATGAAGAAAAGGGTGTTCAGCAATAGCCCTGCAGGAAGACTCAGAGGCCATCTTCCTGAAGTTGCTGTAGCCCTTGCTTATCAGTACCCGATGGCAGAGAAGCCGTTGCTATTCTTCTCTCTGAGATGCCAGAGCAGCAGCTAAAAATGGACGAAACTGAGATATTTGTAGTGAGGTGGATGGACCTAGAGTCTGTCATACAGAGTGAAGTAAGTCAGAAAGAGAAAAACAAATGCCGTATGCTAACACATATATATGGAATCAAAAAAAAAAAAAAGGTCATGAAGAACCTAGGCGCGGTAAGGTGGGAATAAAGACAGAGACCTACTAGAGAATGGACTTGAGGATATGGGGAGGGGGAAGGGTAAGCTGTGACAAAGCGAGAGAGTGGCATGGACGTATATACACTACCAAACGTAAAATAGATAGCTAGTGGGAAGCAGCCGCGTGGCACAGGGAGATCAGCTCGGTGGTTTGTGACCGCCTGGAGGGGCGGGACAGGGAGGGTGGGAGGGAGGGAGACGCAAGAGGGAAGAGATATGGGAACATATGTATATGTGTAACCGATTCACTTTGTTATAAAGCAGAAACTAACACACCATTGTAAAGCAATTATACTCCAATAAAGATGTTAAAAAAAAAAAAATGGCTGGAATGGCTGCTTCACATCCCAAGCTACTAGCACCCAGCATCCATCATTTGGCCTTCGTGTTTTGTCAGTAAAGAAATTAGAGTATTATTAATCAACAAATCAGTCAAATAAGCCTCATTACCATTAAAGAAGAGAAAGTAAGCTTTATTTATGCAGTTATAAGGCATTTAAAAAACAAAGAGATTATTATTAATACTTGAGCCTGGCAATCTTCCCAGAGTGGTAAACCGGCAAGGGCTTTGTTCTTGAAGAGGCGACACAGCAGTTACAGATTCCCGCCTCCCCTGCTCCAAGCTCCTAATGTGTGGGACGCCTCCTGAATATTCAGGGAGGTTAGGAGGGCCCCTCTGCCTTCAGGGCTGTTTGGGGGAAACAGCAGTGGGTTGGAAGTTAGGGGGCTAGTGTATTTTGTGACTCTGGCCAAAACAAACAGCCTCTCTGAGCTGTGGTTTCTCAGCAGGAGCATGTTAGAAACTGAACTAAAATTACTGGTAGAGCTTTTAAAAAAAGACTGGGTCTCCATCCCATTTCAGACAAACTGAATCAGATCCCTGAGGGCGGGGCCCAGGAAACCGGTGTGTTTAAGAAGAGCTCCAGGTGATTCTAGAACGCAAGCGGGGATGGCCAACCACAACCTGGTGGTTCTCTAGGTCCATCCTACCTTTGGTCTTATCAACGCTTGGGATTTCTTAGAGAGTTCTCATCCATGGTTCTCAGACACCAATGCCTGCAGTGGGCCCACAGATAACCTAATGAGTGAAGCGTACCAGGTACGGGAAAAAGATGCTAACCTGCCTTGGGACTACGCAAAACACCTGCTGGCTTATATTGTTTTTAAGATATGGTATAGGAAAATTCAAACAGCCAAACCCAAAGTATTTGCCAGCCACAGACAGCCCACAGGCCCTGGTTTGAGATCACTGATAAACAGACATATCCCAGGCCCCTGTAGATGGCCAACTCACTGGCCTGTGATTCATGAAACTGCACGCTTGCTGGTGACACACACCATCCCTTGTTTGACTTCATATCAGAAGCCCCAGGTGCAGAGGGGACATTCAATAAATGCTGTGTGTATGTATGAACAGGTGAACAAAGCTGTATGAATGGAAATGGGTGAGCCCCGGACATTCCTTAATTCTTCAGTTCTACACTGTGTACTAAACTAAAAAGTGTAGGTGTCTAGGTCTGCACTGTCCAATACAGCAGCCACTGGCCATGAGTGGCTACTGCACCCTTGAAATATGGCTAGTCCGAATTGCTATGTGCTGTAAGTATAAAATATATAACATTTTAAAGAATGAGAATGAAAAACAAGAATTTAAATGTTTCATTGATAAATTTTATATTAATTACAGGTTGAAGTGACATAGTATTTTGAATATTTTATGTTAAATAAAATATATTATTAAAGTTAACTTCACTTCTTTACATGTGACTACTAGAAAATGTCGAGTACTATATTTCTATTGGAAAGTGTTGCTCTGAGCCATTTTTTTTCAGGTATGTGTATCCATGTCTTTCTTGTGCATGCTTTTTCACCCCAACATTTCTCTCCCACCAATAAACTTTATCCCCCTCTCTTCTCCTCTCCTTCTCATCTTCTAGAAGGATGATAATATGAGAGATGGGGAGGGAGCAGGTATTTAGATGAAAAAAAACTAGTCTTTCCTTTCC
>NW_006783002.1:598270-604796 GCF_000442215.2 Lipotes vexillifer
CTTTCCCTAGGGCTGGGAGGATACACTGTCTATTCCCACCTCCCACCCACTGGCCAACATGTTTCCTTGTAAATGACCAGAACAACTGTCTCAGCTCCCTCAGCCCAAGATTTCCTCTGTCTGGATACCCTTCCCATCGCCCACTCAGGGAACTGTTACTCATCCTTCAAGACCAGCTCAAATGCTGCCTCCTCTGTGAAGCCCGCCCCAATCTCCCAGCTGGAGTCAAGAGGACCCCCTCTTGCCTCTCTTAGGACTCAGCTCCTATTACTACAGTAACACTTCTCTCAGGAACGTTCGTGATCTTTTGGCCAGCTGGTCTCTTTCATAATCCATCTTGAGTGTGGGGCTGGTCTACGCTCCCGTGTGTTCCCAAGGTCTGACTCAAGATCTGACACACGCTGAATAAGTGTTGGATGGCGGAATGGATCTTCCTTGTCATGCGGAAGCATCTTTTTTCACTCCTTCATCTGCTCAACGAATACTTCCTGAGGACCTACCATGTATCAAGCGTACAAAGTACAGTGTAGGCCCAGAGAATACAGCAATCCTCAAATGCCTGCTCTCAGGAGCTTCCACGCTAGTGCTGGTAAGTACCTTGCGTCATCCTGATGCCCAGATGTTCAATGAATATTCATAAATGTTGCTGCTAGAGAAGAGGAATGATGGGGGTGGGGGGTGGGGGAGAAGTTCCTGTGCTCCAGAGCCCATCCTTCTGAAAGGCACAGGCCCTTATATCTGCTACTGGTCTCACTAGAGACATCCTTAACAGAGTCTTTACAGCCCTCCACTTACACTGTGTACTCAAGAGTTTAGGAGGTGCTGTAGCAGCGGGACAGTAGATATTTATGGGTTCTGATGGAGACGGAGGAGGTTCTGAATTGACCCAAGCACAGCTTTCCCTTTTCTTACAGGCATAGCAGAAATGACCAAGAAGCCTGGTAAGTCTTTCAGGATAATCTAGAAAGAGGAACAATTAAAAAAATTTTTTTAACTGAAGCCATCACATTCATTAAACAAAGGCTCTCCGCCCTTCAATCCCACAGAGTTTTGAGTGAGAGACGTACATTATGAAATACGTACAAGTGATGGACAAAGGCTCCCAGCACTCGTAAGTGAGCATTTCCTCTGAACGTCTCATGGAGCCTCAAGCTCAGCCCGCACAAAACCAGCTCCTTGTCTTCTCTCCAATCTCAGAGAACTGAGATTCACGCCAGCCACCATCACCACGTCCCCCAGATGCTGCACAGCCTTCTCGCCAGACCCCGTGAGTCTGCTCTGGACACGGTCCCCTTTCCCGCCCCACCCCAATGCTCTGCAAAGGACACCCACCCTGTTCAGATCCAAAGACGAATGTCCTAGCATGAGACGAATGTCAGAAACGCCTCACTGCCTAGCCCATAGTCCTGATTCTGAGAGTTGGAAGGATGAAGGTTGATGCTGGGTAAACTATCTAGAATGATGGAGCAGGGTGTAGCGAATAAGTTTTGGAGTCAGACACACCTGGCTTCAAATCTCAAATCTCTCACTGCCTTGCTTTGTGACCTAGGACACATTAACATCTTTGGTTCTTGGTTTTCTCATCTGTAAAAAGGGATAATGACACTGAGCTCCGTGGCACAGACTCTCTTGGCCTAAATACTACATACCATAAAGAAAAAATGATGTAAGCCATGTATAGCACTCACACATAATGAGTTCTCAGTAAATGGTAATGAGCTAAAAAGATAATTTTCAGATAGTAAGTCTTTTTTTCTCCTTAGTGAAAACTACCATTCCTATAGAATCCTGGTCCTGTTCCAGATGAAACACTTCATTACTGGAAAGTTCCAGATGCCTGTATAACCTTCTCTAAATTGATCACAATTTTGTGTGGAGATAATCTAACCCCCCTTCTAGCGTAACTGAGATGGAAGATCCTTTCTGTTCCTATCATGTGAGAGCCAGTTATCTCTAGCTTTTTTAGGCTTTGAGCTTATTTTTTTGTTTTGTTTAATTTATAAATTTGTTTCATTTTTGTCTGCGTTGGGTCTTTGATTGTGCATGGGCTTTCTCTAGTTGTGGGGAGCGGGCTTCTCATTGCAGTGGCTTCTCTTGTTACGGAGCATGGGCTCCAGGTGCGCGGGCTTCAGTAGTTGTGGCTCTCGGGCTCTAGAGCACAGGCTCAGTAGTTGTGGCGCACGGGCTTAGCTGCTCCACGGCATGTGGGATCTTCCCGGACCAGGGATTGAATCCGTGTCCCCTGCATTGGCAGGCGGATTCTTAACCACTGTGCCTCTAGGGAAACCCAGGCTTTGAGCTTCTTTACGTCAATGGAAAGAAGGAAACATAATCAGTTATAAAATTCCCATTCTTCAAGAGAGAAAAACAGAGTGTTTAGGAAAAGCACAAACCATTCCGGTAATGAGACCAGAGAGAACGTTCTCCCCTCTGAACTAAAAAGAAGAGAATTTGGGATAATACAGGGATCGGGCAGCTTTTTCCTAAAGGGCTGGACTGTAACTATTCTAGGCTTTGTGGGCTATCTGATCTCCGTGGCAACTGCTCAACTCTGCCATTGCGGCACAAAAGCAGCCATGTAGACAGGATGTAGACACGTGAGTATGACTGTGTTTCAGTAAAACTTTATTTACAAAAACAGGCAGCTGGCCCCTGGGCTGCAGTTCACTGACCCCTGGGCTGCAGTTCACTGACCCCTGGGCTGCAGTTCACTGACCCCTGGTGTCATATGATGAACCACAATCCAGCTATCTGACTTTGAACAACTTACTTCTGCTCTTTGAACCTTAGTTCAAAATACCAAAAGATGGGAGTTACTGGCTTGATTGAGAACTAAGTGAAATAAAAGCTAGCCAACCTTCATTTGTGGAATACGTATTTGCGAATTTGCCTACAATTTATGTGTCACCCCCATGTCAGTACTCGTGGGCTCTTGTGGTCATTCAGGGACACACACGGGATGGGGGAATTTGAGTCTCCTGATGCTCGAGTTCCCAGCTGAGGCAGAGCCAGGCAAGGCTCTGTGGTCTAGTTTCTGCTCTGATCCTGTAAACAAGTATCCATTTCGCGGTCTATTTAGCGCCACATTTTTCACATTTTTGTTGGTGATTTTGCTGTTTAAAGTGGCCCCAAGCATAGCGCTGAAGTGCTGTTTAGTGTTCCTAAGTAAGAAGGCTCTGATGTGCCTTCCGAGAAAATACGTGCATTAGATAAGCTTCGTTCAGGCATCAGTTACAGCACCCTTAGCTCTGAGTTCAATGTTAATGAATCAACAAAATATACTTTAAAAGGTGCTTTGACACAGAAATATCCATGAAAAAAGATGATGTATTGATCAGCTGATGAAAATGTGACCAGAGGCTCGCAGGCACCTAACTCTGTATTTCTCTAGGAGCAGTGGTTCAGCATTCATTAATTCAGTGTTTGCGGCTACTTAGAACATAACTGCCAAGAATAAGGAGAATCGCCTGTATAGGAACATGTTGTCCAAAGCAGTGGGCGACAGTCATGCTATTACAAAACTCTCAGTAAGTAACAATGCTGTGACTATGGCATTATTACTAGTGAATCACAATAGTCTTATCTCCTTATGCGGCAACGATGCTATTACTAATTAACCATGCTAGTTCAATTCTATTTGTATTATTTAATAAGAGTGCTATATTGCCGTTATTAAGTGGTTGTAGACAAAATCAGCTAGAGAATGTGTTCATGTCTTTTTTTTCCCTTGACATCCTGCAGGCAAAATACCAAAAAGAAAGCCTTTCTACTGACTATCTTCCAGGGGCTTCTGCAGACAGAAAATAGAAAGAAAGGCTCTCTGGACCAGTGATTTTGGGTAAAGATCTGAGTGGCTCCATCCAGGAGAGAAGCAGGGAGCTGTACCTGGTGGGGACTTGCGGCTGGGCCCTCCTGGAGAACACAGGCCCGTCCAGGACCTCCCTGCTCGGAGGGCCGAGCAGACTCTGGAAAGCAGCATCCCTCTCCTTGCTGCCCTAGTTAAAATGCCAGCCTGGTATTTATTTATTTGCTCCCACACAGATGCCAATTATGGGGGGCTGGGGAAAGAGACAATGGCCTCGGTCTGATTGTCAACGGCTGCTAAACAAGGGGCCTCTGTGGCATGTTTAATGAAAAGACCACTGTGTTTTTATTGCATCTATTTGATTTTAGAGTGTCGTTTATAAAACAATTCAACCGGCAGGATTAACTGCTTCTGGGCTTTCTCTTCTCCCTGCGGCTCTGTGGGTGTCCCCTCTCTCCCGTTCCCTTCCTCACTCTCCCCCCAACAGCAGGTTCCTTTCTAGACCTTCACGGGCCTCACGGAGAGACCAAGGCCTGCACAGAGCCTCGCCGGGCCAGGACTCCCCAGTGGCTCCTGGATATGTCCCCATCGCCCTCTCTCCCCAGCACCACCTCTAAACTGGCCGCCAACAAGAGCCTCTCAAGCTTGCTTCCCTCACTAGTTCACGATCCAGAAGGCTCCTTCCCCCACCAGGCTTTTGGAAGCCTGTAGGGCAGGTTTGGGTTGTGAGCCACAAGCCAGGGAGTGTAACTGGTGCTTGGGGCCTGGGGGTGAGCACGAAACAGAATGTGCCATCCAAAATGATCCCCCAGTGATTATATTCCCCTTGCCACTTTATAGCTAAGGTGATTTAGTTTCTAGTCCCACAATCTAATTACCAACTTGCATGGTATGTGAATTATATCCAAATAAATCTGCTAATATATATATTTTGAAAATCCAGTTACCATACATACTTCCTTACTCAAAACTCTTACATGACTAGGTATCACCGCATAGGATCGAGCGCAAACTCCTCAAGTTCTAGGCCCGTCTATCTCCCCCATTTATCTCTTCTCACTGCTCCCCACTGGCTCCCAACCCCACTCCAGCACCCCGTTCACTTAGATGCCAGCTCTGCCTGCTGTCCAGAGCCTATCTTCCAGCTTACCTCCTTCCCTGACAAATGCCTACTCATCCTTCAAGGCTCTCAAGGCATCACCTCCTCCAGGAAGCTGACCATGACTCCTCTCATCCTCAGGCTGCCTCTCTGAGCTCCCCTTGTATAATCTGTATAATTTGCAGGGCAGTTACCCTATTCGACAGGCCCAGGCAGGAAGCAGATGGGATTCAGTGCCCAGCAGAGAGCCAGGTTTACAGAAGCAGCCCATCAGGAGGGAGAACAGCCCCTCTCTTCCCAACTAGAAGCAGCGCTGCCTCTTCCTGTTGTATTTATTCAGATTTCGTGAGAGAATTTGTTTGAAGAAAAGTTCTACCGTCACAAAAATGTTGGAAATGTCCTAAGTCATTGAGTTCTCGCCTGAGATGTGGAAACTGAGACAAACTCAAACTTCTCCATGGCGGCGTTAAGTCAGTCTGAGGATAAAAGGCCTGCAGGTAACTGTACACCTCATTGGCCAACGAGGACTCTGAGATCTGGAGTGAGAGAAAGCTGGAAGGGGAAGGTTCAGACTGCCCTCGACGGCCAGCTACCCTGACCTGTCACATAAGCTTCCCAAGAGGACTCATGCCTTGGAAGAGGCCACGGAATGTTGACTAGGAAGACAGGTTGATGCTTCTAGAGCCTTTCTCGTGTCTTTCTAAAGGACTTCAGAGACTGTAAAGCCATTCGCTCCTCTGGGTTCTTGTGTGTCTGTGCATTCATTTGTACCTTCCACACCATTCCAGAATGTTCTATTAACTGATCCTTTATCTGTAAGAGACCATGGCCTCTCTCTGGGGGAGAGGGGGTGAACTGTGTTCATACTTGTCCCCTGAGGGACACTGGGTCTGCTGAGGCCACCTCTTCATCTTACCACAGGGACCCCAGGTCCAGCCTGCAGGGGGCTCTGACCAAGGCACCCAATGTTCAATGGTGGAGCTGGCTGGAACCCAACTTCCACTGCTCACCCATGAGTCCTGGACTTGGCGAGTGGCACCAACATGGGCTCCTCAGCACACAAGCTTCCCACCGGGGCTGGGAGCAGAGGGAGTGGTGGGGTGTGACCTGGCATTGCCTCTTGGGAGAGACGACCTTGTAACCATATTCCCCAGCCCCAGAAAAGGGAAGCAGAAGCAAATATATATTCACTGTGCACTAAGCACCAACTATGTACCAGATACCTTGTCATACACACACACACACACACACACACACACACAGCCTATAGCCAAGTAGCATGATAACACACCAGGAGGTCGCGATTTCTGTCCGCATTCTCCAGATGACAAAATCAAGGCCAAGAGTAAATAGCAAAATAGGCGTTTTCAGACTCAAGTCTTCATGACTCCAAAGTCTGTGTGCTTCTAACACCACCTACATACCCAACCTCCTGGGCTGACTCACTCCATCTTGAGCTCCACTTCACAGAATCATGAGGTCCAGTCGGTGCAAGTTCAGCCCCATTCAGTAATCATTCCCTGAGAGCCAGCTGTATGTGATCCCCCACCCCAGGGCCATGGGACAGAGATAATTAAGGCACAGTCCTGCCCTCCCAACGTGGAAGCCTTCCTTTCAGCAGG
>NW_006783002.1:604969-609953 GCF_000442215.2 Lipotes vexillifer
GAAGTGGTGCATGCTAGGAAGGAAGGCAAGGCGAAGACTTCAAAAGAAACTGGCGTCTACTGAGTGCTTACTGTAGGCTAGACGTGTTCTGAAGGCTCTTTATTGATTCCTCATAACCACACCATGGGGATATACTATTGTTATTCCCCATATTACAGATGGAGGGATCTGAGACTCAAGGTGATTTTGTCATCTGTCCATGGTCACACTGTTGTGAGGACAAAGGCCTGGCCAGGTCAGCCCAAAGACAAAGTATGTGCTAGAATCAACTGTGCATTATACCCGCGGGTCAAGAAAGGCTTCTTGGGAGCAGGTGGCTTTCTAGCCCCAAATAGTATTCCAGTCTCTTTCTTCTAGGACTCCTCACAAAAGCAAAGGTAATTCACTGAAGATTTTAAAAGTTCTCCCCTGATTTTGGTCCTAAGAAACACAACATTCTCCTCTAGTGTGCCATAGGCATTGTCACCACACACCTCCTGGGTTCTCCCGTTTTCCTCACCCTGCAAGGTCCAGATCACTCCCAGCCTCCCTTGGAGTCTTCCCCCCTCCATTTCAGATAAATGATCACCTCTTCCTCTAAACTCCTCTAGCAGGTCTCAGATCTGGGGGTTGGAGGAAAAAAAAGGGGGACTCAACTTATGAACAGTTTAGCATTTACAAGGCATTGGGTTGGGGGTTTCACATAATTACATGTTTTTAATCTCACTTTGCTTCTACACTTCTTACTGCATGAAGCAGGTGTTACCATGATACAGAAGAGAAAACAAGTCACAGAGGAGTGTCATGGCTTGCTCAAGGTCATCCAGCTTGTGAGCAACAGAGTGAGAATTACAGGCAGACCTCAGAGACATTGCAGGCTTGGTTCCAGACCACAGCAATAAAACGAATATCACAATAAAGCGAGTCACATGAATTTTTTGGTTTCCCAGTGTATGTAAAAGTTATATTTACACTATACTGTAGTCTGTTGAGTGTGCAATAGTATCATGTCTAAAAAAACCAAAGTACATACCTTAATGAAAGAACACCCTATTGCTGAAAAGTGCTAACCATCATCTGAGCCTTCAGCGAGTTGTAATCTTTGCTACAGTAACATCAAAGGTCACTGATCACAGAGCACCCTAATAAGTATAATAATCACAAAAATGTTTGAAATATGGCCAGAATTACCAAAATGTGACACAGAGACATGAAGTGAGCAAGCGCTGTTAGAAAAATGGCACCGATAGATTTGCTCCATGCACGGGTGCCACAAACCTTCAATTTGTAAAGAGTGCAATACAGTCGTCCCTCGGTATCTGTGGGGCATTGGTTCCAGAAGCCCCTGGGTACACCAAAATAGAAGGATGCTCAGGTCTCGTATATAAAGTGGCGCAGTATAATGAATACAGTCGGCCCTCTGTATCCTCAACTTTCGCACCCTTGGATTCAACCAACCAGCCAGTGGAAACACCCGCGGTTGGTTGGTTGAATCTGAAGATTCAAACCTTACTAATAAGGAGGGCTGACTGCATACTTATTGGTAAAAATCTGCATATCAGTGCACCACGCAGTTCAAACCCATGTTATCCAAGGGTCAACTGTATCTGCCAAGCACGATAAAATGAGTCGTGCCAGTGATCTGTCTGACCCTTAAGTCCACATTCTTACTTTATTGTGCTGGTATTGTACTTGTCTCCTTCTGTAGATGTCTATCCACCGGTGAACAGATGGTGCACTCCCTGAAGGCCGGAATAGCATTACTGATTTATCTTCTAAGGCCTGCGTTGCATTTGGATGTCCTAGTCATTACTTACTAGAATTTTATCAAATAAATGAATATTTTAAGTGTTCCTATATCTTCAGTGTTCAGCAAAGTGCCCTACATACTATCGGTCTCTAAATGAAACATATTTTTTATTTTCTAAAAATTAGGGCAAATATTTTATTAACTGTTAAGCTTAGCATTAATGATTCTGCACTCTCTCACTCCCACCCACACACATACACAAAGTCCAAGACAGCGCTGCTCCTGCTAAAATTTCATTGCTATTTCAACTTACTTATTATAACCCTGGTTAACTTCAGACCTTGGTAGAAAGTTAACTTCCACCTATTCTGAACTTTGCTCTTAGCCTTTTCTGTGGCATGCAGATGACTTTGGAAATCCCAGGCTTATGGAAGGTGTAATGTGACAGAGATGCACTATTTCTTGTATCACATTTGGAAGAACTGGGTTTCTAGAACCTGCTCTAAGTAGCTTATTAACCTGATTCCATCTAGTTCATCTCCCTATACCTTAGTTCTTCAAAAGAAAAACACAGTCAGGCTCCAACTAAAACTCTGATGTTCTATGCATCAGGCAAGAGGACCTCTGAGGTTCTAGTGAAGGGTCTTTTCAAAGATGGAGATGAGTAAGCTTTCTTAACCACAACTGCACATTTGGCAAGATGTGTTCCAGTGCTCTCCAACAGCCCTACCATCCTCCTATCCTCCTGCACGGTAGAAATTCAAACTTTGAAGAATGAATGAGAGCTACCCACCTCAAAATACTAAGAACAAGCACCCTTTAGGTGCTATACACATAACAATTCTTTCTCTAAAGGAGCCTTTCTGCAGAAAGCTACCTTATGGCTGGAAGAGAAGCTTTGGAGAAATGCGTCCAGGGGAAGAAGTGACCCTTCAGAACCATTGTCTTAAGTATATTATTTAGAGTTACAAAGGTAACCAGAGGAAGAACTAAAAATGTGATAATACTGACTCCTAGGCAAGTGCACCCTGGGAGAAGGTGGGAGAGGTGGGGTGTCAGTGAGCTAAGCCTTCACTTAATCCAGCAGGGAGGCAACAGATACCGTGTAAAGCTGATACATCACTTTGGAGCAGTTTAAGCAAATGCTATTTAATGACATGGAAGCAACCACCGTAAGAGCTAAAAACAAAAGGAGTTAGATGTGGCTGCCTTCGGGGAGGGGGTATGAGGTTGGGGAAGGATTTTGCTTTTTACTACAAGACCTTCTGCACTATTTTATTTTGTAATCATTTGTAAGTATATCTTTGATTTTAGAAAATTAAAACAAAATGCTGCTCCCCAGGAAGACGCTGTCCTTTAAGGAGTTTGGAACCATTCTCATGTCTCTGTTCAGCTGCCTCTCAACCCTGTGGCTTCTGGTGAACAGGATATGGTACTAATGGAGAACAGGGTGTGTTATATGTTCATGTCAAGGGGGTGGGCACAAAGCAATGTTTCTAGAAGCGGTGGTGAATGTTCAGAAGTGCTCCGGGATCTTTCAGAAAGTACATTTTCTGAAAACAGTTATGATCTAAACAATCAATAATGAAGCTGGGGAAATAGCCAGGCATCAGAGCTCATTTACGGGGGGGAGTAATTGCCAGGGGTCACATCTTTGCTAATTGCTTGGAGTAAGGGACCTAGGAAAGCACCTGCAAAACGGAACCCCATCGCAGGGATGGTGTGAAAAGTTTAGATTCAGATGATCCAGGTGTCTGTGTCCTAAGATGCATCGTCATTTTCAGGCTGGCAGCCAGAGATGGGGTATAAGAAGTGGGAAGGGTGCCAGCTTGGACTCAGAAGACCTGGGTTCTTGCTGTGCCCCTGGCAATATTGGGCTGTGGGCTCTGAACTGCTTATAGATGGCCCTGAACAGAGCAGCGTCATGTGGGTCACCTGGTAAAGTCATTCTCCTTTCTCAGCTTCTGTCTCTTTAGCTGTACACATAGATTTAACAACTTCTAGAGTTGCTCTGAGGATTACATGAGTTAACATAGCAAATGCACTGGAATTCTGCAACTTCCTAACTGATATCCCTAGCTGTATCTTCCCCAGGTTACACTCCTTTAATAACTTCCCATTTCCCGGTGCATTGTGTCCCACAATAATGTGAGCCACAAATCTGGGCCACACATGTGGTTTTAAATATTCTAGAAGCCACTCTTTGAAAAAGTAATAAAAATGTCATTAATTTTCACATTATCTAAAACATTATCATTTTAATGCATAATCAATATATCAATATAAAATTATGAATGAGACATTTTACATTTTTTGTCATACTAAGTCTCTGAAACCCAGTGTGTATTTTAACACTTATAGTACATTTTCGTTCAGACTAGCCACACTTCAAGTGCTCAATAGCCACATGTGGCTGCTGGCTACCATACTGGATAGTGCAGATCTAGCTCTTCTTTCAGCTTCTCCAACGGGCCACACACTCTCCGGCCTCTTCTCACATGCTCTTCCCTCTGCCTGGAACATGCCCTCCACCACCTCCAACCCGCATTGCTGGGCTAACTTTCAAATCAGGTCACTTTCTCCTAGAAATTCCCCATGGGTCCATTAGCCTAGGGTAAGTGTCCCTCCTCCATGCTCCCACAGCATTCTGTAGAGTCCCATTAAAACACTTATTAAATGGGTTGTAATTGCTCAGATTTCTTGGACTTTAAGCTCCACATGTATTTTATTTATCACCGAACCTCCAATGCCTATAATGTACCTAGTTCATAACAGACACCCAGTAAATGTATGTGATTTTGCCTGTTAAAATAAAGCACCCTCCAGAGCTTGGACATGGATCCACTCAAGGATGGTCCTAAGAAGCAAAGAGAAACTAGCTTTTAATATATGCACCCCTATGCTCATAGCAGCATTATTCACAATAGCCAAGACATGGAAACAACCTAAATGTCCATCAACAGATGAATGGATAAAGATGTAGGGTATATATATATATATATATATATATATATATATATACACACACAATGGAATATTACTCGGCCATAAAAAGGAATGAAATAGGGCTTCCCTGGTGGCGCGGTGGTTGAGAGTCTGCCTGCCGATGCAGGGGACTCGGGTTCGTGCCCCGGTCCGGGAAGATCCCACATGCCGCAGAGCGGCTGGGCCCGTGAGCCATGGCCACTGAGCCTGCGCATCCGGAGCCTGTGCTCCGCAATGGGAGAGGCCACAGCAGTGAGAGGCCCGCGTACC
>NW_006783002.1:609985-651742 GCF_000442215.2 Lipotes vexillifer
AAAAGAATGAAATAATGCCATTTGCAGCAACATGGATGGACCTAGAGATTATCCTACTAAGTGAAGTAAGCCAGACAGAGAAAGACAAATACAGTATGATATCACTTATATGTAGAATCTAAAATATGACACAAATGAACTTATCTACAAAACAGAAACAGACTCACAGATATAGAGAACAGACTTGTGGTCACCAAGGGGCGGGTGGGAGAGGTATGGATTGGGAGTTTGGGATTAGCGGATGTAAACTATTATATATAGGATGGATAAACAACAAGTTCCTACTGTATAGAGCAGGGTACTATATTCAGTATCTTGTGATAAACCATAATGGAAAAGAATATGAAAAAGAATGTATAGATACGTATAACTGAATCACTTTGCTGTAGAGCAGAAATTAATATAACATTGTAAATCAACTATACATCAATAAAATAAATTGACAATAACAAAAAGAAACGAGATTTTCCTCTCGACACACAGGTCTTGGAGTCAGGCAGTTCTCCGTTCCAATTCTGATTCCACAACTTAATAAATCTGTGCCCTGGCCAAGTCCCTTTACCTCTTGGAACCACAGTTTCTCCATCTGTAAAGTGGGGCTATCAATCTCTACCTTGCACGGTTGTTGCACAGATTAAGCAACTGATGTAAAGTGGTTGAGCAAAGCACCGGGCATATGGTAAGTACCTAACACCCAATCTCATCACATTGAAGATGACATCAGTGACAAGTGCTCCAGTCATAAGACACGAAGTTACTTTATTAGCCACTGAGAAAAGAGGAAAAAACTTCAACAACAGTACCAATTAAACTCTGACATGCCTATGACGTGTAACACGCATCTCAATTTCAGAGATGTTAAAATGTTAAATTGCATGTGTCTTTAATTGAGGACATATGGTAAAAGCTCCCCTCTTCCCCTGGAGAGTACCCCAGCAGAACTCTTAGGGAGAAGATGCTAATAAGCTCTGATTTGTGTCAAATTACATGGAGTAATGAGACGAGGGCTTCACTGGAAGGTGAGGAATGACTTCTAACTGAGTGCCCACTATTGTTTTATTTACTCCTCAAAACAATCTTCTTGGGTATACTCCTCATTTTTAAAAGGAAGAAATGGCAGCTCAGAGAGGGTAAGTTGCCCAGCTAGCATACTGTAGCCTGGGCCTGTGTCAGCAGAGCCCCGCTATCTCCAGCCGTCCCAGTCAGTATGAAAGCCCTGGGCTCCTGAGGCTGAGGCAGGCTCCCCAAGCCTTGTCAGCAGCATCCTGTTAATGCCCCGTAAAGGCCTAACCTCCTCAAACAAACTCAGGATCAAACCGCCAGACGTGAGCTTATTAGATTTAATGCCAGGAACAAACCTTACAAACTACAGGTTAAGGAGACCCCTGCAAAGATCTGTGAAAGGAGCGGAGCCTCGCTCTCCAGGGGCTGCAGGCTGGCAGAGAGAGGGGTTTGCACAGCTCTGCTCACTCCACAGCCAGTGGAAGAGAAGAAAGAACACGGGCCTCCCCCTCCACGGCCTCAGCAAGCCTCAACCTTCCTCCAGAGCACCCATTTGTGGGTGGGGAGAAAGGTGAAGGGTCCAAGGGGCTGGGATGGCCAGGGGTGGAAAATTGGGAGTGCTGTCAGAAGGGAGGCCCTAGTGTGTATGGGGGGGGGGGGGCCGGTCACCTGAAGTCATCAGTGCTTGAAATTTACACGTCAAATGCAAACACCTAGTTGGTAGCAGGGGCGGGGGGACAAAAAGCAAAAAAGCAGAAGCTTCACGCTAGCCATGGGGGACCGGATTTGCTCTTAAATCTCTGTGAGGGTCTTTCGCAGGACGCACCAGCCTTTTGCTCTCCCAGGCTCACTGAGGCTGAGATGGATGTCAAACACTGTTCCTGCAGATTGAAGATACAGGGGTTTTGTACCTTTAATTCTCTTGCCTTTGAAAGTTAAGCCTCTTTCCATGGTGTCAAATAAATCAGGTCCCTGATTTCTTCATCTACGGAAGTTTAGACTTCATGAGAATTTCTCAGGCCTTCTCTTTGTTTAAAGTGGCTCCCTCCATCCCCATCATAATTTTTCTAGAATACATCTTTGGAAATCAGGTAAGAGAGGAGCTAGTCTGGCCAAGTGGAAGGCAGGACTCAACAGGCTACCCATCAAACCCCTGCCCTCCCATCCTCTGCTGAAACCCCAGCACTGGCCGAACAGAGATTAGAAACCACTGAGCTGGCACTTCCAGCTGTGGCCTTCAATGATTCTCCTATAAATTAGGGGGGAAAAAGCCTAGTCACGTAAGAGTGCAGCCTGATGTAGTAGAAAGATGGCTGGCTTTGGATCACAGAGGAAAGCGGTATTTTCATCTTAGTTCAGCTGTGACCTGACCTTCGTGGTTTGGCTTGGGTTCATTCTAGGTTCCGCCATTCACTTGTACACCTTAGCCAGGGTACTTCTCTCTGGGCCTCAATTTCCTTCAGGAGCTGGGAGAGCTCGCTGTCTTTCGTACTGTACTCATGAGTGTCCTAAGGCCTCCCATCCCCTTCCTCCCCACCCTATCCTGCTTTCCTCTATTTTATACACTGTGGGTCCCTATAAAATTTCCTCTGAAGAGAGGTTTTTGTGGCCAATAAAAGTTTGGAATCCGCCAGACTGAATAATCTCGTGTATTGCTTTCAGACTTGACATCCTCTGATTCTAAAAATCTCCAAGTTACAATCTATTTGCCGGAACAAACAATGCCCAAAGAAGTCTCAAGCTGCTCGATATGGGTAAGTGGTGTGTGTGTGTGTGTGTGTGTGTGTGTGTGTGTGTGTGTGTGTGTGTGTGTGTGTGTGTGTGTGTGTGTGTTTTCAATCCTTCAACATTTTTTTGGGATGCCTCAGTCTCTCAGACACAAACCACATGCAAACATGTCACCTGGGAAGTTTGGCTGCTCTCTACTTATTTCTGTGCACAGAATGCCCACAGGTGATGTGAGACACATGCGTGTCTGTGCCCAGGCCAGCTCTCTGCTTTGTCCTCTGCAGGTGGGGAGGACACTGCTGCCCCGTGGCTTACAAACGAGCAAATCAATTGAGAGAAACACAGTTCTGCCAGGCAGGTACCCACAACCTGGGCTTTCTACTTCTGATGGCCTGCCTCCTTCCCCCAGGCCTTCCCTGATTCTTTCTCATCTCTCCAAGACGGAAAAAGGAAGATAGAAAATGCAATCGGGTAACCATTTCAAGATGGTGACGTGATACTAGAAAACCTGCACGGAAAGGGCTGCAGACTTACAAAGTTTCCCAAGGCTTATTGGGTGAAACTTCCAGACCCAGGCCCATCCCAGCACCACAGCTGCAGAGACAACCTGAGGGAAAATAAGATTTGAGGCTGGTTCTCCCTGGGTGACAGGTAATCCTCAGCATCCTGCACAGACAGGCCTTCTGGTCCAGCCTAAGACTCCAGCAGAGGGGAGCAAATGACAGGAAAGCCAGACTGTGAATAAATCTACAATAATAATAATAATAATATATAATATATATATAATAATCTATTTCTCTGGATCGTGTGGGTTTTACTTGGGGAAAGGGTAGAGCACACATGCTTTTCTGATTATACCTTCACTATGCCACCTAAAAATGGGGAGACACATAGACTATAAACCTGAAAGAGGCCCTAGAGATCATCTAGTTCACCTGCCTCATTTGAAGGGTGAGAAAATTGAGACCCCATGTAAGGAAGCTCCTTGCTGGAGATCATCCAGCTAGTCTGGACCTCAGGCCATTGGCCATTTTATTCACCTGCTAAGGCTCAAGTCTCCTGCTGTGGCCTTCACCTGGTCACAGCACACTGTGGTAAAACAGGACAGAAGGGCTGTGCACAGCACACGTGGGGACATGGTACCCGTGTGTAGGAGGAGCGTCAGGGCTGCTACGCGCGGTTGGTCAGGTTGTGCCCTGCACAAGGGGCACCCGCTCTGGAGTGAATGAGACCTGATACCTGGCTCCCACTCTGCCCGCCCAGCTGTGTGCCCTGGGGCAGGGCTGTGTCTGCCTGGAGGAAGGGCATCTTTTCCTCATTCTCACAGAAGTGCTGCAAGGGCCAGCAGAGTTTCCGGGGAGCAGGAAGTGTTTACAGGGGAAAGACTGGAGCAAGGCCCTGAGATGAGTTTATGAGGCAAAGAAAGGGAGGGCAGACATTCTGTGAGAGGAGGACATGGCAAAGGGATGTATCGGAGTCCGCAGTCTCTGCAGCTCTCTCCTGGCTCAGTCCCAGTGCCCTGGAACACATGGGCCCTGACTGCAGGCATCTCTAGGAGGACCAGGCCAGGAGAATCCCTCTCTGGACACCATCAGACTAGACGGTTCCAGACGCTGCACATCTGGGCCACCTCCCCATCCCGTTCCAATCGCTCTGGGGTCCCAGCGGGAACCCAAAGGCCTCTGTCACTATCATACACCTTGCCGCTCTGTGGGGCACCCTCTGCAGTCGCCCTTCCTCCGCGCCGGCCTTCTTTCCTGCTCCTCTGCTTGCCGAGGAGAGAGGAAAGGAGAACCAGCCCAGCTGTTCTGCCTGGCCCTGGGGGTCGGCTGGCTGCAAACACTCCGCCCTTTCTCCCCTCAACTTCTGCTGCTTCAGGAAAGGGCTGAGGACACAGATTCTAAATATAGGTGCACTGCCTATCCTTCTGCCCAGCTAATATTAGCACGTTTGTGGAAGCCACTGATAGCATGATTCCCTTTTTTTGGCTGCACTGGTGGGAATTCTTCTGCTTACAGTAAGGTAGGCCGAGCCAGCAGAAGACTGGGGACCACACTGAGAGCCACATGCAGTGAGAGCTCTGCGAACCGGGGGCTGCGCCTGTTGATTTATGGAGCTCTGTTCCAACACAAGATTTATGAGTCTGTGAAGGGGGAGGCTCGGGAAGCGGGGGTGGGGGGCAGTTCTGGTTAATTGAATTCGTCACCTTCCAGATGGAGGGGGCATTAACAATTGTTGATAATTTACTCTGAGCCAGGGATACTAGAAGGATTGCACATAGGGGATTTCCTCGAATCTTCCCAAGGGCTATGAGAGGAGGTAGAACCGTTGTCCCTGTTTTACAGATGAGGGCACTGAGGCTCAAAGAATGACGGTAACTGGCCTATGAGTAACAGCTGGTCAATGCAGAGATGAGATGTGAGCCCAGGTTTTGGGGACTGCAGAGCCTTGGCTTTTTATCATGCTGTCAGGACTATTTGCTTCAACGCTGGCAGAAAATCTTTTGAGAATGGTGTGCTTTGCTCCCTCTGTATGGTCTGTAGTCAGGGTCAGAGAAGTGAAGCAGCGACTTTGGAGCCCGGGGACTTGAACTCTGGGCCTGCCTCCATCAGGCCAACTTGGAGTAACTGCTTAAGCCTCTCTGAACCTCGGTTTCCCATCTGGAAAAGAGGGGTGCAGGTAAAGGAACTCCAAAGTCACTTTAAGCCCTGGCTCTTGGAGTCTGTGTTGCATTTCTTGCCAGGGAGGAGGGTCTTCTTTATATCGATGGTCAGTTATCACCATCCCAGCTCAGAAATGTAGCCTGAAAAGAGCACGGGGTAGGGGGATGAGGTGCGGGCCGAGGGCCAACTGAACATGTTATTGACCAGGAGGTCCCCGAAGCTGCCTTCCAGGAAGCTTCAGCTGTCCTGCAGTGCCTCTCTATGAAGTAAAAGAGAACAAGAAAAGCGAATGCTGCCTCAGGCAGCTTTAATGCAAATGAGGTCCTCTCAGTTTCTCAAATACACTCAGAGAAGAGAAAAGGGGAAAGCAGATTGGAGGGAGCTTGTGAGTGACCGGTAACACGTAGGGGAACAGTAGGTATTGATTTCACTCAATTGTTTCTTTTCTCATCTTGTTCCAGGGAGGACTGAAAGCATGGAGATTTAGGAGCTGGTGATGCCTGAGAGGAGGGCAATGCCATTCACCAAGAAAGGAGTCTGTGAAGATGGCTGAGTCTAGAAACAAAGTTATAAGTGCCTGTCTCCAGTGGGAAAATGAGACTGGCTGGACAAACTGACTCATGACTGCTGGATTATTCTCTGGCACCTGCAGAAATGCACCCTTTAGGGCACCTGGCCTCACTGTCAGCATTTTGATGAAAGGCTCAGGACCAAAAGCAGGACCTCCTGTTCCACTTAATCTTCTCGCAGCTCTCTTCTCCAGAGGCCCCTGAGTATAGCACATCATTAAGGACACACACATTTTGGGTTTTATTGGGTCCCTAGAACCTCATGGAAGGATTCTCTTCCCAGATTCCAGACGCTGGAGGAGATTTCCCACCAAGCAGAGACAGAGGAAGTTCCCAAATCCTCGCTACGTCATCTCTGTTGTATTTTACTCAAGTTAAACCAATACTGAAATTTAATTTCCAGAAACGTTTCCTGGACCATTTCTCCGAGGAAGGAAGCGAGCCCATTAGTGAGCCACTAAGGTGGCCTGTGGCAGTCTCTCAGGAATTCCCAGAGCAAGCAGCTCCGGAGCACTGCCGGGTATGTGTGTGCTCGTGCACAAGTGACAGGCGGGTGCGGTGACACTGTCACCATCAGGAAATCACAAACAACGGGATTGTTTGCAGGGTGAGACAGGGGTTCTTCATCCTCACAGAAACAGACAGAGCCTGAAGGGAAATCGCACAGACATGCCAACACGCACTGACCCAGACAAGTGCACAGGGTCCAGGAACACAGATGCATCCAACAAGTACCTACAGGGCCCAGACGCACGTGCCTGCACAGCAGACATGTGCACACGTGTCTCCACCTGCAGAGTCCCCGGACACACAGGCATACAACTGTGGCTCAGCCCTCCAAGTGTCCGCAGACTTTGTTACTGGGGCCAGGGGGGGTAGTCCCTCCAGACTGAAGTCTGCCACCTTAGGGACTCCCCTCTAGGCACCAGCTCGGGAGGAACCCACCCCCAGCCCCCCGCAAAGTGTCAGTAGGTTCGTTTTCAAAGCTGTTTTCTCATCACCTCTGCCCAGAAGATCTTGGAGCAAGTGCTCCAGGCAGAAGATGAATAACACAGACTTTAACGGGGCTTAACATCGTATGAGCAGGACAGGGGATAGGATGAGATGGTGTTAAAGGGAGAGTGGCAGGCAGTCAGGGAGGTGGAGAGTAAGCCTGCTCAGAGGCAAGTCTGCTTCTGTACTCTTGGATCCCCAGAGCCCAGCAAGGCAGCGGCACTTGGTAGTGCTTCATAAATCAGGGGTCCGCGGCCCGTTAGGAAGCGGGCCGTACAGCAGGAGGTGAGCGGCAAGCGAGGGAGCGAAGCTACATCTGCCGCGACTCTCCCCATCGCCCGCATTTACCGCCTGCACCACCCTCCCCCGCCTCCCCGCAGTCCGTCTGTGGAAAAACTGTCTTCCACGAAACCGGTCCCTGGTGCCAAAAAGGTTGGGGACCGCTGTCATAGATGATTACTTGATGCATTAATTCAGGGCTATTTCAGGCCAAACTCACTTGGTCTCTCTACCTTGCCTCCCCACTCCCCAGAGCATCAAGCCCACGTTCATTACAGCCCAGCCTACAGGACACTTCCTGACGAGGCAGAACCTGTCCTCCCACCTCCCCCATGCCTGCCCTTCGCTCATGTTCCTGTCTCATTGAGCTTCTTTCCACTTCTCCAGGACTCCAGGTCCATCAGGTCTCAGGGCCTCTGTGCAAACTTCACCTCTGCCAGGAACACCCTCCACTTCCTCCTCTGCCTGGTGAACTCTCACCCTTCAAGATGCACATGGACCATCCCCTGCTCTTCTGCAGCTTTCGCCCTTCGTCCCCGCCCCTTGCTCTCCCTCTACGCAGATTCACTGCGGCCTCCAAAGAGCTGCTGCAGACCCTCCTTCATCATCACTTTGTGGCTATTCCCCCACACAGAGAGCAACTCTAGGGGGTGGGGGAGCCCTGTCTCACTCAGCCCAAAGCCTGGCACTCAGTAAGTGACGCTGGTGGGGACTCAGGGAAGTGGGTACCATTGCTCCCGGGCCGGATTCTGGGCTTTACTGCGTGCTGTAGCAAGCCCTCTCCTCATCTGGGAGAGGAGGGGAACAGAAGAAGCAGGGAAAGCCAAGAATGGGGACCAGACTGGAGAGGGAAGCAAGTCTGGGACACAGATTGTGCTAAGTCTGCTTCTAGGGCTGCTGCAATCACACGCGCCCTCCCCTGGGGCACATTCGAGGGTGTAATTCCCATTGCTCCACACCCTTGCCCCTTGGCGGGTAGCTCCTGCAGCCTCCTGTCCCACTTAATCTTCCTGAAGCTCTCTTCTCCAGAGGCCCCTGGGTATAAAACATCATTAAGGACATATTTCTCCCAGGTTAAACTTCCTAACTCCTCAGTGTGCAAGAGATACTGCTCTGCCTTTTGGCTGGAGAAACTGGGGCAGCCACACCAGGTCCGTGGAAGCAGGAGCTGTGAGCTCTTCCTGTTCCCTTAAGGAAGCCCCCAGCTGACCAATACCTGCTTAGCCCACTCAGCAAAATAAACGTATAAAATGAGATGATTTAAAATCCTTTTTCAGGCTTCCCTGGTGCCTCAGTGGTTAAGAATCTGCCTGCCAATGCAGGGGACACGGGTTCGAGCCCTGGTCCGGGAAGATCCCACACGCCGCGGAGCAACTAAGCCCGTGCGCCACAACTACTGAGCCTGCGCTCTAGAGCCCGTGAGCCACGACTACTGAGGCCCGCGTGCCTACAGCCCGTGCTCTGCAACAAGAGAAGCCACCGCAGTGAGAAGCCCAGAGAAAGCCCACACACAGCAACGAAGACCCAACGCAGCCAAAAATAAATAAATAAAATAAATTTATTAAAAAATAAAAATAAATAAAATCTCTTTTCTTTATTGATTTATTTGTATTTCCAAAAGGTCACAGTCAATTCTTTTTTCAACTGGATAGAAACCAGGATTGAGAGGAGGAAGTAAATTCAACTGCAAAAACACTGGAATATCTTTATATGCTGATCATTGTTATATGTTAGGCTCTAAACACAGAGCAATGAAGGAGATGTGTGTCCAGCCCTCCAGGAGCCTCCAGGAAAAGCAGAGCTCCCTGTTCACATTCAGATTCAAAAGGCAATTCTTCAGCACCTTTGACGTGCCTGGGGATTGTCACAGGGACCATAACACTTCCTTCTCATCGCAACCCTAAAGGGAGGTATTATGACCATTTCTATTTCACCGACGAGGAAACTGAGGCTCAGAGAGTGAAGATAATTTGCCCAGGGTCAAGCAGCCGGGGCTGCATTGGAATTTGAATCCAGGTCTATGCAGCTCCCAACACTGATGGTCTTACTTCCATAACGGACGTGGCACATCTTTCGTCTAGCTTGCAGTGGAGATTTCTGAAGATGTTTAGAGAACCCTTATTTCATTTTGTTAGCACGACAACCCTAGGAAGGAGGCATCAATGTCCCTGTTTTACCAACGAGCATAATAGGATTCAGTGCTATCCACTCCAGAATTCAATAGTTTTGAGTCTGACCTCCTAGTGAGCTGGGATGGCTCTTCTAGGGCGATGGAAGGGAAGACAAGGTCCAGGAGATGGGGTATGCTGATGAAAGGCCCTAGGAGACCTGCATTCTATTCAAGGACAATTCTCCAAGGTCTAGACCTGACTTTTGCTATCAGATATGGTTTTAGTTCCACCTCTCTGGTACCCTTGGGCTGCTGTCCAGGAAAGGTCACGAGTCATTAAAACATTTACCACCCCAGGATAAAGTGCAGACTTCTTCAAAAAGCACACAAGCTTTTTGGATTTAGGATTTGCCTCCTGGGGTCTCTCCAAGTCATCTTTCAGCGCTGTTCCTTTAAGCCCCTGTGAATGACTGAATGTGGAGACAGACTGTTCCCAGTGACCTCCTGGTTCTGCCTGGGGCTCCATCAGGCCAATTCCTATGCATGCTTCAAATTTCCCAGTGGACCATATCTCCTCTGACACTGTCTCTCCTTGATATCTCCTCCCTCTACATTCCTGTGACCTCCTTTTATGCCTGTGTTATGGCCATGATCATGCTTGGTAGTGACTGTTGGCTTACAGTCTGATCTTCCCCACCAGACTGGCTTCTCCCTTGAGACTGAAATGCATTCCCATCTGTGTGACCTGACACTGCAGTACAGGGCCTGCCATAGAAAAGGAGCTCAATACGGAATTGCTGGGTGAATTAATGAAGCGACTGAAGGCATGAGTGAATGACCACCACTCAAAGCGTCTTTCCTCTAGAAAAGCTCGGGGACTGAACATCATCATGATCTGTCCTGTAATGTAGTGAAAGCTCAGACTCTGGTTTCTTGTTCCAAGCAATTTCAGTCAGGAATAGCCTTTCCTCATTTTCACATGTTAAAAAGTAATGAAAAACAAACACTCAACTCTTTTGTTAACCTGGATGCCGAGCTATTAATATGTGTGGATATTTTGATTTTCTAGGAGGACATTGACAGGTTTCAGGGGAGATAATGGTGTAAGCATTGGTCTTGTTCAGCATGTGGTCAAGAGGCCAATCTGTTGTCTGTTTTGGAGAAGGTTTTGCTTCAACAGAATATTCATCCAGCCATTTGTGCAGAAATGTTTAAAACAGTAAAAAAATTAAAAAAAAAAAAAAGGGGAAGGAACCATGTCTGTCTGTCCACCCGAGTTTCCCAGTACTGAATGTCTTGTGGTGTAATGGTAGGAGACTACTGCCCTACTCACAGGGAAATATTCAGGCTTTAATCTAATGTCAAGTTTCTGTGGTCATCGACTCACCCAGCACAGGCACATGATAAGGCATAACTGTGAGCTGTCATAAGCTTTGTCCTCATTACAACCCTTTAAAGTTCTCAAAAAAAAGAGGCAAGATGAACATAAATCCTTCATGAGCTCTTGCAAAAAAAACAGAAGGATGAACCCTTTCCAACTCATTTTATGAGGTCAGCATTACCCCGACACCAAAATCAGTCAAATATATCTCAAGGAATAAAAACCTACAGATCACGATCCCCTTTGATTATACACACAAAATTCCTCGACAAAATAATACTGAACTGAATCCAACAAATATGAAAAGGATTATACACCATAATCAAGTGGGGTTTTCCTAGGAATGCAAAGTTGGTTTAACATACAAAACCAATCAACATAATACACCACATTAAGAAAATAAAGGAGAAAAATCTCACGATCCTGTCAATAGACACAGAAGAGCACTGACAAAATCCAGCACCGCTTTATGACAAAAATACTCAATAAACAATGAATACAAGGAATCTTCAACCGAACAAAGATCATCTTTGAAGAACTCACGGCTAATATCGTACTTAATGGTGAAAGGCTGAAAACATTCCCCCTAAGATTAGAAACAAGACAAGGTGTCTGCTCTCGCCACTTCTATTCAACATTGTACTGGAGGTTCTAATCAGGGAAATTAGTCAAGAAAAAGTAAAAAAAGGAATCCAGTTTAGGTAAGGGAAGAAATAAAACTATCTCTACTCAGAGATGACAAAATCTTTTATATAGAAAATCCTAATAAATGCAGAAAAACTATTAGAACTAAGAAACAAGTTCAGAAAGTTTGCAGGATATAAGATCAATGTACAAAAATCACTTGTTTTCTATATACCAGCAGTGAACAACCAAAAAATGATATCAAGAGAGCAATTCTGTCTGCAGTGACAACAAAAAGAATACAATATTTAGGAATACTTTTTTTTTTTTAAAGGACAGGCTTCTTTACAAGTGCAAGACTTCTTTACATGTTATATGTCTGATAATATCGAACATTATAAAACACCGCAGAAAAGGAGAGATATCTCACGTTTATGGATTGGAAGAATTAATATCATTTAGATGGCAATACTCCCAAAGTGACTTACAGATTCGATACATTCCCTATTGAAATCCCAGGTGGATATTTTTTTTTTAAGAAATTGGTAAGTAGATCCTAAAATTCACATACAAATGCAAGAAACACAGAATACCCACAGTAATCTTGAAAAAGAACAACGTTGGAGGACCCACACTTTCCAATTTCGAAACTTACTCTGAAGCTACAGTAATCAAAGCAGTGTGATACTGGCATCAGGACAGATAGAGAGATTAATCAAATAGAATTGAGAGTCCATAAATCAACCTTCACTGGGGAAATAACAGCCTCTTTAACAAATGGGGCTAGGACAACAGGATACACACATGCAAAAGAATGAAGTTGGTCCTGTACCTCACACAAGATACAAAGCTTAACTCAAAGTGGATCATAGACTTACATGTAAGAACTAAAACTGTAACACTCTTAGAAGAAAATATTGGAGTAAGTCTTCATGGCTTGGGAGTAAGCAAAGGTTTCTTTTTGTTGTTGTTGTTCTTTCGCGGTACGCAGGCCTCTCACTGTTGTGGCCTTTCCCGTTGCGGAGCACAGGCTCCGGGAGCACAGGTTCCGGACGCGCAGGCTCAGCGGCCATGGCTCACGGGCGCAGCCGCTCCGCGGCATGTGGGATCTGCCCGGACCGGGGCACGAACCCGCGTCCCCTGCGTCGGCAGGCGGACTCTCAACCACTGCGCCACCAGGGAAGCCCAAGCAAAGGTTTCTTAGATGTGATACTCAAAGCACAAGTGACAAAAGAAAACACAAATTTCATCAAAATTTAAAACTTCTGTGCTTCAAAGAACATTATCAAGAAAGTGACAAGACAACTCAGAGAATGGGAGAAAATATTTGCAAATCACATGTTGGATAAGTGACTTGTATCCGGAACACATAAAGAACTCACAATGCAACAGTAAAAAGAAAAATAACCCAATTAAGAAATGGGCAAAGGACCCGAGTAGACATTTCTCCAAAAAAGATATAAAAATGGCCAAAAGGCACATGTAGAGATGCTGAACATCATCAGTCTTTAGAGAAACCTGAATCAAAGCCACAATGAGATATTTCAAATCCAGGAGAATGGCTAAAAAAATAGAGAGAGAGAGAGAGACAATGAAAAGAGTTGCAAAGGACGTGAAAAAATTGGAAACTTCATACATTGCTGGTGGGATTGTAAAACGGTGCAGTTACTTTTGAAAACAGACTGGCAGTTCCTAAAAATGTTGATCATAGAGTATGACCTAGCAATATCATTTACAGGCATGTACCCCAAAGAACTAAAAGTATACATCCACACAAAAATTTGTACACAAATGTTCATAGCAGCATTATTCATAATAGCTGAAAAGTAGAAATAACCCAAATATGCATCAACTGATAAGTAGATAAACAAAACAAGGGTGTGTGTGTGTGTGTGTGTGTGTACGTGTGTGTATTATTCAGCCACAGAAAGGAATGAAGCACTGATACATGCTACAACATGGATGTTGAAAACATTATGCTAAGTATAAGAAACCAGACACAAAGGCAACACGTCATAGGATTCTATTTATATAAAACATCCAGGATAGGCAATCTATATAGAGAGAAAGTAGCTTAGTGGCTGCCAGGGGCTGGGGGCAGGGGGAGAAGGGAATAGGGGGGTGACTGCTAATGAGGATGGGGTTTCTTTTTGGGGGTGACGAACTGTTTTAAAATTAGATAGTGGTGATGGTTAAATATTTCTAGAAAACACTGAATAGTACAATTTAAAAGAGTGAATTTGATGGCATGTGAATTATATCTCAATAATGCTGTTATTAAAAAAGAACATATGCAAGAAAGACAGCAGGGATGTGGAAAAATGGAAACAACTGACTTGCTAGAAGTGGGAAATTGGAAAGTAAGTTTATTTTTTTCCTGTTATTGTTGTTTTAACGTTTTTTGTACAATAAAATGTGGAAAGGAGAGAGAGAGAGAGAGAGAGAGAGAGAGAGAGAGAGAGAGAGAGAGCGAGGAAGCTGGTGTCCCTACTCTGCTAGTTACTGACTCTTGAGTAAGTGGCTTCACCTCTCTGGGCCTCAATTCCCCTTTGCTCGAGAGTGGGATAATATCAGCCTCCTAGGCCTGTAGGATTACATGAGACCTTACACCCCCAGAGCAGATATATAGCAGATAGCCATAGTTTTCATTATCTTTCACCTTCATTTATTTCTTCAAACAATTACGACGCCTCTGTTATATCCTGGAGATACAGACAAATTAAGATTGGACCTTGTCCTTAAATATCTTGGAGTTTAGACAAGTAGACAGACATAAATAACTAAGCCAAGTTCTTTGGGAAGGGTCATAGTACAGATTTCCACAAACAGCTGGTTGGACAGTTTTCTGCATAGTTCCAATACATTTGGGAACTTCTGCTGGGAGCTCTTGGTGAAGGGGCCAGACCAAGAGGTGGAAACTCACAGAAGAAAGACAGCATCTGTACTCACAAATCACAGGTTTGTTCCAAAGCCTGTTCTCACGTGTGTTATCACATGCAATCCTCAGACAATGCCCGCAAGGAAAGTATTATCACCCTATGTTATAAATGAGAAGACTAATCTTAGAGAGGGCAAAAGAGTGTCCTGTTCTCACAGTGCCAGCTCACGGTGCAGGACCCCGTCCCTTTGCCATAGCCACCTCTTCTTCTGAGCAATCTTGGCCACATCCCACTAGGAAGGAATATTGGGGTGGTGGTGAGGAATCAGAAAATGCAGAGGAGTCCTCTGAAAGTCAGGGCTGGTAGGAGGTATTGAGGATGTAACTCCTCCCTTGGAGTCCTCACGTGAGAAAGCATACTGGATGGAGACCGGAGAACCCATTCAGCCCTGGATCACCCAATGAAGACTGAAAGCACTCCTTGAGGAAATCCCTGCTCTACAGGTCATCAATGTCTAGTAAATTCTTCACTGATCTCCTCGCTAAGAAAGGAAGTGGGGGTGGGGAAGGAAAACATGGTATCATTTATAGAGTGCCTACTGTGTACGAGGCATTATACAAGGTGCTTTCCCAACAGCAGGCACTTGAGGCATTACAGTGGCCACTTTCTATATCGACTCTGAGGTAACACTGAGGACCAGAGAGGTCAAGTGCCCTGTCCAAGGTCACACAGAAAATCTGTTATCAGAGAGGGGAGTGAGGACTCAAATCAGACTCTCTTTCCACTCACCCTGAGGATCCTAAAGTCCTCCCTGTGCAAAGAAGTCATGGTCTGAAGGGCAGAGGGCTGAATCGAGGAACTGGCTGTAAGAGCTCAGAAGCCTCACGGCATCAGGAGGTGGTCGGGCCCTTGTCTTCCATCTACACAACAGTAAAAAACACCAGCTCACGTTTTAAGCGTGAGGGGTGGGACACTGGTTTTATTTTCGTATCTCTAAGTGCTTAGCTTCAGAATTAAAGTATCTGTCACAGAATAGGAGCCTCTATAAGTGTTCTTTAACAACAACCTAATTTACCTTTGGTTTTGATGGAATCAGCCCTCGGCTAAAAGCAAAAGACCTTCCTTTACCAAATGCATCTTCCTTAAAGGAGGATTACAGATCACAGCATAGGCGCTCGGCTCAGAGACCCAGGTGGGTCCCTCAGTGATGCTGCCAGGCTTTCGGCAGCTGGCCAGCTGGACCAACTGAAGTCTCATTTATCAAGAGTTAAAACAAGTCACTTGTTGGCTTCAGTGTCAGCCCCATCCCATCAATCACGACAGCGAGTCTGATCCCAAAGGCTCCCCACCACCGGAGCGTCTCCGGAATTCAATAAAAACTGAATACCCCCAGCTGATGGGCCCAGGGGCCAGGCTGTGCCCAGCACTCTATAATTAGCTATACCCTGTTCAGGGAAAGCAGAAGGGTCTCCAACCCACCCAGCGGTGTGGGCTGGCCCCAACACTCTGCAGTGGTTCATAATGACCAATGGGATTAGCAACTGAAGTTTGCAGAGTTCTCAGCCAGGCAAGACTCAAAAAGGACAACCTAGAGTCATCACCTCAACAAATATCTCAAAGGTAGAGAAAAAAGGACACAGACTTTGGGAGCTAACAGACCTAAAATAAAGCCCACCCCAGTCATTTGCAAGATGTCTCATCTTCAAAAAGCATCTTAACCTCTCTAAGCATCTGCTTCCTCATGGGCTAACAACCACGGGTGCCGTTTATTGCTATTCTGGAGGCTAGAGAGGCGAGTCATATGGACAGATTTAGCAGCTGACCAGTAATGTGAACTGGGTGAAGAAGGGACATCGGAAGTGGCCGATTCTTGAAATAAGAACGGATGACATGACAAGAGAATATGTAGTAAAAAAGTAAATTAATTTTTTAAAAAATGTAAAAAGAGAGGGAGAAGAAAAGGAAGTGAATCATGGGGAAAGCTGCATTTAGTAGCGGAAAAGAAAAACAAGCCGCAATTCAAATAAATGGAATGTGGTCAAAGGGAATAATGAAATATATTTTAAAAATCACATTTTCCACTAGGCATGTCAGGGAACTTGTTTAAGGTTTTCCAACTGTCCAATGTTGAAACATAAATCATAACACTGAAGGCCTACTGTTACACCATCAATGAACGTCTCCTACAGATGGAGAGGCCAAAGGGAACCAATGGGCTCCTTCTCACGAGCCAATTCCAGCTGGTTGATAATGTTTATCTAGCATTGTTTTTGAAAAAATTCTGAGACCGCATCTGAACACAGTGGTAAAGAGAGCTGTTTCAATTAGTGACGTGTGCAGTAGGATGTACGGAAAGAAGGGCAGCCTGCATGCCATGTGCAGTGGATGCTGTGATGTGCTGCCCAGAGGAGCCCTTTGGGACTGAGGCACTCAGTGCCCCAGCTGTGGGGACTGTTGCTGCTGGCTGCTGACAGCTCTCAGTGGAGTCCCTCTCCAGGAATGGTCCTCAGCCCAAGGGAGCTGCCTTACCCACGGGCACTACCCAGCTGTTGCTGCCGAGGGCAGTAAGGTCAACTTCCCTTGACTCAATGCAGGGAACTGAAGGATCGACCATCCCAGCTCCAGAGCTCCCCGTGGGATCGGTTGATGCCTCTGCTGTGACCGCAATGCCGTTCAACTCCTCCCTCGATCTAATCTTACTTCCCTTACTCCTGGACAGGTGCTGATCCTGAGGGCAAGCCCCGCAAACTTTCAGCACACAAATCTCTGTCCCAGAGTCTGGTCCCAGGAACCCAACCTAATACCTCATGTATCTGCCATTCCTGCACAAGCTATACCTCCCTGTGTCTAGCTAATAGCTTGTCATCTGTGTTTACTTACCCCTCAACAAGGACTCAGTGTTAGCCAATGAGAACATGTAATCTATCAGCTTTCCCTTTTCCCCTTGTTTGCAAGGAAACTCAAAGATAAGTTCTCCATTCTTTCCTCTCTTGCCTGTGCTAGAGGTTCTGCTTTAGGCTTGGAGGCTCTCTAAACTAAAAATGATGGGTTGGCTCTTTTCCTCTCATTCTTCAGTCTCCCCTCCCAGGCTCTCGCCCTGGAAGAGATAGCATTTGCCACTGACTCACTTTTGGGGATCGTTATAGATTGAAAATGTCACCAGAAAGAGGGACAATATATGTTAATGACTCTCATTGGCATGTGGCACCTTCAACTTATACGTATGTATTATTTTATAGACCCAGCAACTCTTTAGAGTTATTATTTCTTTTGAACAGAAGGTACAGAGAGGTTAAGTGATTTCCCTAAGGTCAAACAGCTAAGGAGGAGCTGAGCCTGGATATAAATCCTGATCTGCCTGAATCTCAAATGCATGCACTTTTATCTAACATTTCTTCTGCCATTCCTTTGGCCTTTCCTTTTATTTTGAAGAAAAGGGGGAAGGAAAGAACAAATGCTCATAAGGAATTCTGCCGGCAAAGCTGGCACATCCTGCCCATTTGAGAAAGCAGCTTGTTCGTAAAGGCACAGCTGAGTGAAGCTGGGAATCATGTCCCCAGGCAGGCAGTAAAGCCTGCGACCTGTCTGCTAAAGAGCCATGCCAGGGGCTGGGACAGAAAAGACCAACGACCAGCCCCAGCTCCCAGGTCTGCCGCGGCAACATAACCAGGGCTTCTGCATTGGTGGCGGTGGGCGTGGTAGACAAATCGCTGAGCCCCACACAGCCATGTGGGCTGGTGATGTTCGGGTGACTCTGTGGCCCTAGGATGGATGAGGGAGCACAGCGAGAACTTCTCAAAGGCAGCCAAACTGTTTTGGTTCTGTGCAGCCTGTGGTTCACAGGCTTGTCGCTGGCACAACGTGCCTGCATTGGGATGCAGCTGGCTCTGCACAAAAGGGAGGCTTGCAACCGGGAGTGAAATTCAAAATATTTAACAACGGATACGGCACAGGCAGCAACCAATCAGAACAGACACAATAGCCAATGAGAGCAAATGTTGGCTGTAAACAAACAGCGCAGCCATGGAGTACATCCCAGCCGAACACCAGTCTTGGCAACAAGGAAGCCCAGTGAGCAAACAAGGGGAAGACGATGAGCAAAGCAGGTGTCCAGGAGCCAATAGGTAACCGTCTGCCTATCTCCAGGGGAGGTCTCAGAGAGGATTTCACTAACCCCCCAGGGTTCTGCAGTGTATGGTTTAAAAATCATTGCTATGAGGGAAAAAGGAAATACCCTCGAGGCCCAGCTTCAAGAACCAGTATCACCACTGCTTTTGGGGTGCACAGGGCCAGCCTCCAGAGGGGTGAAGCCCTGAGCCACCCAAAGACATGTCCATGAAGGCTTTAACAGATGTGTCATCATGCTGTCATCCTGCTTGCTTTTCTCTTGGCCGAGGAGTGTTCATGTGTGGTCTCCCAAAGCAGTTGTTCTGTTATAGCATTTAGATGAGGGCACCAGCATACCTCACTAGAGTCCCCGGGACACAGAACACACACCTGGATTCATGCAAAGTGGGCCCTGGCCCTGTCGGGAGTCAATAGTCAGAATCCTCGTCCCACCCGGGCAGCCTCCAGAGTAATTCCAAGTCCCTCTCTTTCCCAGCTCAAATCCTCCTCCCTGCTCCTTAACTTTCACTAAGAGCACATGCTCCCACCCCACTTTAGACAAAGTCACAAGGGGTCAGTTATCTTGTGGCAACGTAGGTGGAGTACCATTTCTTCAGCTCGCGTAAGGTGAAGCTCCCCATGATGAAATAAGTCCTTGGTCCATGAGGGCTTGTGGGAAGTTACCAGAGGGCAAGGCCCTCCCTGGAGAGCAAGGCACCAAGGTCTTTTCCCTCGCCCAAACTTACCCACCAACAAGTCCGCGGCAGCCTAGTTGCCAAGCCTAAGAAATGCCCCCAGAAAACGTCCCTGAGATGCTTCACCACTGTTCTCAAAAGGTTGTGCCTCTTGATATGTTGACTTCACCCCCGCTTGTGTCCTATAAATCAGGTCTACTCTCCAGAAAGGAAACCCTTGTCTCGTCCATCTTATTAGTGGTTCTTCATACTGTCTTTCATATGTGACTGTGGCGCCGCCCCCCCCCAGCCTTCACCAGCTTTCTCCCTTCTGGACGGAAACTTCACACAGCTCCAGATAGGCAGGCACTAGATTTGAGTGACAGCTTCACAGGAAGTCACTGGAGGAGCCCTGGGCATCAGCTGTGGTGTGAGGGATGCTGGGACATCTGGGGGAGGCCAGAGCACAGGGGAAAGGCAAGACACCACAGGTAAGCTGTCAGCCGGGGTCCTATTTCCAGCTTTGCCACTTAGCAGCTGTGTAACCTGGGAATGTGACTCAAAACTCTTCAAGCCTCTATTTTCTTTATTATAAATATTATTGTAATAATAGTATCTATCTCACAGGGTTGTTTCAAGAATTAAACAAAATAATATACATATAAAGCACTTAGCACTTTGCCCAGCACACAGTCAGCAATCAGTACAGGGAGGCATTATGAATATTGTTAATCATTCAAACATTTATTGATCAGTTGCTCTAAACCCTGTACCTTGCCAGGGGCTGGGGCTTCCAGTTTCTGCCCTCAAGAACCTCACAGCCCAGTGAGAGAGGACCACAGAACCATCAATTAGGATGCCATGTGGTAAGTGCTTTATTAAATAATTACTTTTAAAAGAACTGTCACCAATAGGTGACAACCATTTTCTGCTCACCATTGTGTGCTACGTGCTTTATAGAAACCGAGAGTATATGCTTTCTAATCCAAACACCTGGGTTCAAATCCTAGCATTATCACTGAAAACTTAGGTACTCTTGGGTATGTTAACGTCTTTGAAACTTAGTTATCTCATTTGGAAAATGGGTATAAAGTTAGAAAAAATATACTCAATATCACAGTGCCTTGCACACAGTAGGTGCTTAACAAAATAGATGTCCCTTAAAGCAACGACTAAAGGTGTTTGGAGAGCTGACACTGGATGGCTGTTGCTCCAGCCCTGGAGCACTGCCTGGGTAAGCCTCAAGGTTAAGGCAGCACATCCACCTAGGATGTGTAGCAGGACTTTAATGTTCAGTGGCTTGTCTCGTTTGGAGCCAGTTCTGAGCCAACCAACAACTGGAGCCATAGGGAGCAGAGGCTGGTCCCTGCAAAGGAGCTGCTGGCAAGAACTAGACAGAATGTTCCAAATAGGGCAGCCCCTCCAGGACCAACCAAGGCACAGAGAAATTGAGTAGTTGGTGCAGTAAGAGGCCAAGCTAGGACTCCAATGAGCGCCTGGTATATTAAGGCAGGAATACCCCCACTCAGGACCACTCTGCAGCCTGGAGCTACAGTGGCTTCTACGTAGACCACAGACACTGCACACTCAGCCCTGTGCCCGGAACCCCCGGGCTGGGTCCCGTGGAGTGAACAAGGATGACCCAGGCAGAGCCCCACACCCTACGGAGTGCTTCACCTCTGGGAAGGAGCCGTGCAAATCAGAACACACCAGCCCCAGAACTGATCCCGTGCACAGAGAAGAACAAAATTACACAAACCCAGACCTGTTGACACAAATGAACATTCCCGCAGTGCAGCTTGATAAGCCTGTTGCTAAGCCTACCTGGTTTCCTGTCACGGAGCACCTCGTTCTCAGCTCAGGAAAGATAACAACTCTGGGAACCAGCTTTCTTAGGAGACCTGGCAGAATGCTTTCAGTCCAGAGCAAAACCTGTCTTTCAACACAGCTTCTCATCCTCCTGTGTCAGACAAGAGGAAACCCAATCCATGCAGGAAAGGGTTTGCACACACGCACACACAGCCCTGCTGGGTGTCAGTGGCTGTAAGTGACCCTCAGGGAAAGGAAGGAGCCCCGGATCTCTGGGCTCAGAGTACCTCCTAAACAAAGACTCTAAAGTTTCCTGCTGGGACAGGGTGAGACACAGGGCGCTCAGATTCCAGGCGTACCCGCAGCTATCATCTGTCAGTCCTGACACCAGCCCTGTCTGTGTCGAGGTCCAAGCAGAGAGATCAGAAAGCGCGGGGTAGGGGCAGGGGCTGGGGAGGGCAAGAAAGGGGAGAAAGGCCTTTGGAGAGACCAATATGAATAGTAGGAGTTTTTATCTGACCCCAAAGAACAGGGCAAGGGAGAGCTGTGTGATCTAAGCCAGGATGAAAGAATGGCTGGCCTCCCCTTGTAATCAAAGAGTTTAATGATGCTTATTAAAAGCCCATTTCTGGGTCCTGTTGAAAAATTATACCCGTTAAGTGTTTTCTTTTTTTCACGAGAATTGCTTCCTAGAGATTAAACACACACACACACACACACACACACACACACACACGTTCCTTACAAACCCCACTCCCCACGGAGGCACACACATTCCCCACAAATCCTACACATCCCAGATATCACACACATGCTAGTCATCTTCATTAAAGATGGCCACAATTCACAACGTACACACGCACGGTAAAACAGAGAAACCAGGCCCAGTCCCTGCGGTGATTCATGCACCCTTTGAAATTCCAGACTTTGAGGGAGCCCAAGAGCTTCCTGCTCAAGCAGTTGTCATCCCACAAACAAACAGCACAGCCTCTAATCCACATCATTCTCCATGTCTTGCCTGAGGCCAGGCAACTCTGCAAAAGCAGAAGCTCCCAGGATCGTTAAGCTTTGGTGGAAAGCAACAGTGTTCAGTAGGGTCACTGCAGAAGAGGGGGGGCTGTGCCCCTCTGGCCCATGGCGGGCTTTCTCTGATATGCTGAATCGCAGCCACCTGAAGGAGGTGGCCCTGGGCCTGTGGCATGTTTTCCTCTGGTTATCAGCTTACCCAGAGCCCAAGGCTGCCTTCACTCTCAGGCACAGAAGACATTGCTTTCTGGAATAATCAGTTAGACACAGGAAAGTACTCCTTGCAGAAAAGTATCTCTGCACCAGCGTGGGTTTCCTCTGGGTGCTGATGTGCCCAACATTTTACTCACTGCTAAGGGGCAGGGTACAAAAACGCCCGTTCAAATGCCAAAACCTTCAGTGGAACAGTGTGCCGTTCTCAAAAACAAATGCTTAGGAGCTAGTAAATCTAGCTCAAGGGTTTCAAGGGCAGCTCTAACCCTTACTCACTCAATGGCCTGAGCCAACTCGCTGAGCCATAGTATTCTCCTCTGCAAAATGGTAATAACAACTTCTTTCCATCTTATGGAGTTTCGGGGAAGATCACAAAATGCCCTAGAGATTGTAAACTCCAAAGCAGATGTTAGAAGTTCTCATGATGAGACAGTAATGAGGAAATGCAGGAGCTCATAAATTGGGCTGTGAGTGCCTCCCGGGCAAAGCTTATGTTGTGTTTACCTTGTTATCCTCAGTGCCTGGCACAGAGGGCAGCACCACATATTCTGGGGAAAAACCGTTTGAAAGAAAGAATGAAAAATGAGTGAATCCCTGAGTTACGTGGTTTGCTCAGGGTCACAGAGCAGCTCACTGTGGGACAGGAAGCCAGACCTCCTGACACCCGTAGTCCAGGGCTCTCTGTTCTAGATGAACCAAACTCTTGGATCTGTTGAAGACAGGGCAGTGATATCCCATTAGCCCCAGCACCGGCCTGGTTTGCTTAAGAGGCCTTCACAAACCCACCTGTTAAACATTCCAACTCAACAGTGGGAACAAACAGAAACCACAAGTGCAAATAATACCCAAACGCCTCTGACCAACTCATCTTACTTCCTGACTTCAATTGCGCAAATCAGAAAAATCGCAAGATTGGGGAGATGGGGCTTCAGAGACTGAATCACAGAGACTAGACATAGATCTTATTTTAGGCTCACTTTCAGCATTATCACTTACCTACTGACCAAGTGTCCCAGAGATCACTAGCCCTCTCTGATTCTCAGTTTTTCCATCTGCAAAACAAGAAGATCACAATGAATCCCTTGAGACCACTGGACTAAAAGGCGTCATAAGTTTTATACCCAATATTGGCTACCAACCGCTTATGAGCCCATGTAACTGGGGAAGTTGCTGATGATTAGGGGCTGGAAGAGAATTACTTCAAAAATGAAGCATGACAATTAAAATAGTTACATGCCAAGAAGGACACCAACGGCACCCATCTCTCAGTACAGAAAATTCAGCTTTCCAATCATTTTGGCAACTTTATTTTTCATAGATGTCAAAATGCAAGCAATCATTAATTACCAGGAGAAACAGAGCAAAGAAAAACACTACTACGCCAACATACTCACTTCTGACATCTGGGGGTATTTTTCCAATTTCTTTCCTTCTCTACACAGAGTTTACCGCTTTGCAGAGTAGGGGCTATGAAGATGTACTACACTGGAAAGTACCCCTCAGATCACGACTACCCCCTCCACACCCCCATGACTGTTGCCTGTGTAATTAACTCATTTTCATTCCCACGCCTTTTGTCAGTTTCCCCAAGACCTTTCAGGCCTGTGGTCAAGTCTCTGCCGGGCACTGTGCACACCTGAGCCCAGTGGAGTGAGCATCACATGACTTTGGGAGCCCTCAGCTGGTCTTTCCCCAATCAGGGTTCCGTTACCTCATCTGGAAAGTGAGGAAACTGGCCTGGCCAATCTCAGAGATCACTTTCAACTTCGAAAGGTGAGGCTAAGGAAAAAGGAAGGAAACATAGATTCGAGTCCCTACTATGTGACAGCTATTGAGCCGATAATATCTATGGATATTATCTCATGATCCTCATAACCACCTTGGGGGATGTTACAGGCGAGAGAATGGTAACTCAGTGAGGTTTGGCCATCTAGCCAATGTCCACTGCAATCATGTTGGTACCACTTTCACGATTTTTGCCGTATCAATGTCTCACTGCTATTACCATTAACTAATTTTTCCAAATCAATTCACATATTTTACTTAACTCTAATTTCAATGGATTTTTTAAAAACGCTTCTCACACTACTATATATAAAATAGATAACTAATAAGGACCTACTGTATTGCACAGGGAACTCTACTCAGTACTTTGTAATGACTTATATGGGAAAAGGTCATTTGTATATGTATAACTGATTCACTTTGCTATACAGCAGAAACTAACACAACATGGTAAATCAACTATACTCCAATAAAAGTTTCTAAAAAGTTTCTGCAGTTCATTATTTCTTCCTCTTTTCTCTATAGCCCAATGGAAGACCACCTTTCAATTAACATGGATTCTATAATTGCAAAATGGTTGCTATTTAAAGGAATTTTTAATCACAATCATTTTTTGTAAAAGTATCTATGAAGTCATAGGTTTGATGTGCGATTCATATACTTTTTCCAATACTCATTAAAATAAATGACGTTTGAAGTTTAAAATGCTCATCCATTTCTACCCTCCTCCCAGCAGTGCCCCTGCTTTACCTTGGGAAAGCTGGTTTAAGTTCCCTCGCTTTGCTGCAGCCAGACCTTGGAATCTAAGTCTGTCCTATTTCAAAGCTGAAACTGCAAGAACACCTGACGCTTATTATGTGTCAGGAAAGTTGCCAGAGGTCACACAGCTGGTAACTGAAGGACCTGGGACTGGGACCCCCACTGGCCTACTTCTGACCCTGTGCTCTGTGAGTGTATTAGGTTTCCCCTCTGGCCTTCCTCAGACCCCAAATTTTCAATTCCATGTCATAAGGCCACCAATTCAGTTCTGTTTGCAAATCAAGGCAGAGTCATCCCGTTCTGTTAGGTCACCAGTTTTTCCACAAAGTCACTATACCTATCAATGCATGTTTAAATTCCCCAAAGGGCACTTTGGTAGGCAGCTGCATAATTTCTAAAAACAAGTTTAGGAAATGTGAAGTGAAAGCGACTCCTTATTCAAAGATCCAAGATAGTAACCAAGGAAATAGAAAGAGCTGATAACATAATATCTAGGAATGCCATTGCTACTGCAAATGAGTATAAGATCCAACCGAGTCAGGTGAGGGGCGAGACAGTGGCACAGTGACTATACTGGACACTCTTCAAAGCTGTTGTTGAGTCTTTCTAGAGCTTTAAGCTTCCATTTCTTGTCATCTGGTTTAAAATTAATTGCCATGAATGTTTTATGACCAGGGAGCAAACAGACTGAAAGGTCTGCAGAAACGGATCAATCAGTCTTTCTATCTGTGGAGTTCCCTATCTCTCTTGAATACGAGCTACAAAGCTGTGCAGAAACAGGAAAACAAACCTATCCCTGATTATTCATTCTCGGTCCAATGACACCTCTTTCGTGAAGACTGCTCCGGCCGAGTGAGAATTAGTTACTCCCTTCCTTGGGTTTCCTTGCAGTAACACTTTAATTACAATCTCTGTTACATTGCAGTTATTGTCTTCTCATCTTTTAAAGTATCATTTCTTCAAACTATTTACCCAAATACAATAAAAAGTCACCTGCCACTAGCAATGTGATTTGAGATAGATTTCCTTCTAAGCCTCTTTGTATACATACCCACATATACAGACATTCACATACATACACATCCAGATACTTTACAAAATGGGACCATACTGTACACACTAATATTAATCTACATTTTAAACGGTTACATAGATGTATAATTAATTCCCTACAGATGGATATTTGAGCTGTTTGCAATTTTTCGCTGGTGTAAATACTCTAATATCTTTGCACGTATATCTTTTTTTTTTTTTTTTTTTTTTTTTTTTTTGCGATACGCGGGCCTCTCACTGCTGTGGCCTCTCCCGTTGCGGAGCACAGGCTCCGGACGCGCAGGCTCAGCGGCCATGGCTCACGGGCCCAGCCGCTCCGCGGCATGTGGGATCTTCCCGGACCGGGGCACGAACCCGCGTCCGCTGCATCGGCAGGTGGACTCTCAACCACTGCGCCACCAGGGAAGCCCTGCACGTATATCTTTGTGCGGCTGTTGGTTAAGTACTTAAAATATATTTTTTTAACATTTAAAAAAAATTATAATTGCCACTACCCACCCCCCCAACACACACAAGACCATATCACTTTCAATTTCTACCAGCAGCATACCAGGATGCCACTTCCTTGCGCTCGCAACAGTGTTAGCCATTAGCCATTAGGTAAAGGGAGTCTAGTTATTTTAACCTGCAACTGTTGGACATCTTTTTCTGTTTCTTGGCCTCATTTTTCTTCCTCTCCAGTGCCTCCACTCTCACCAGGGCACCACCGTCTCTCATCTGGACTCCTAACTGGTCTCCCCACATCCTCTACTCCACTTCTCTCCACCCAGAAGCTAGAGGGATTAAAAAATAATAATGATACAAATGGAATCATCCCCCCTGCCTAAAACCCTTTGACAGCTTTCTGTTCCTTTGAAGATCAAATCCAAAGTCCATAATGCCCTTGTGCCTTGAGAGGCTGTTTCTAGGACCCAGTTTCTGCACTGCTTGGTTTGTCAATGCATCCATCTGCCTCCAGTCTCTGCTCTTGGCAGGCTGGCTTCCTTTTAGGTCCTCTTCTTCCCAACTCAAGGCCCTGGACATGCTGTTCCCCTGCCTGGAGAGTTGTTTGCTCTCCCCTTCGCTGCCTAATCCAAACTCATCCTGCCTCTCTCTGGGCTTAAACACCATCCCCTCAGAGAAGCCCTGAACCCCCAGACTAAGTGAGCTCCTCTGGCTATTTACCGGAGATTTCCTTTGCGGCACATCTCACAACTGTAATTAAGTACTGTCTGGCACGGTTTGCTCAGTGAGTACCACACTGCAGGCTCCATCAGGACAGGTCTGGGGACTCTTCCCAGCACCATCCACTCAGAACTCAGCATGGTACCTAGCACAGAGTAGGCACTCAACAAATACTTACTGAATTAATTTCTTTCTTAAGTTAAAATAAAATCAAGCAACCTGTCTACTCCGAGGGCCAAGCAGTCAACTCTAGGTTTTATGAATAAAGTAATGTGGGTTTTCATACAGAAAGCAGACGATGTGAAAAACCAGGCCTGTTTTTAAGGGTACAGTCTCTGGTTGAATTAAGCCCAATCATGAAGGACTGTCTCATCTCTCTCCATGTAAACAATATGAAGCCTTGGTTTTGGCAACCGCAGGATCACTGGGGTGGAAGGATGTGGAAGCAAGGTCCACATCTTGGGCCTTTCCGTAGCTCCCTTTTTTCTTCTCTACCTTGTGTTTTGCCCGCATTCAATGCATGTCTCTTAAATGGATTTCATTTCAAGTCAAATTACACAGTAATTATGTCTAATTCACTGCCTTTTCTACTGTCTATTTAAAAATAAATTTGCATTATCTAGCACAATTGACTTGATGGTTTTTCCCTCTATAGATCAATACCTACATTTATGAGTACTTCCTCTTAGGTTACTTTCTGAATTAAAAACCAAAAAAAGTGAATTACAGGTCAGAGAGCCTTGGCTCTCCTGTAGCTACATCTCTGCCCTGCTCCCTAAGTCTACCTTGTTCTCAGCTCAGCATTCCGTGCACTGAATTTGGTGAAACTGTACCCCCTCTCCCCTTTCCTATAGGATCTCTGCGATGGAAGTCAGAGATCAGGCCAGGGTGTGGAGGCACCATTTCCTTGGCTTAATTTGGACTCTTTTCAAGTTAATCATGGAGCACAACATTGGTTATAATGATCAGTTGCACGTAAGGTGTGGATGGACTCACTTTGGTCAACTCCAGCCACTGATTTCCTGGGTGGGGTAGCTGTACATCAAGGATTTGCTGGGGTCTACTGTGGAGGGCTCAGATGTCCATCCATTCTAAGGGAGGTACAGAAGAAGAAGCAAAGCTTGTCTCCTGCCCTGGGGGAGATTGTGTTTCAGCTGGGAAGACAAGCCCAAGATGCCACAGTCTCAGTCCCACCAATGTCTGAAGCCCCATCTGGCCACTCCTCTAGGTGCTGCTCTAAGATTCCTTTCCTACGAACATCTCTCTATCCGAAGTGTCCTACTCCATCTAAAGATCCAAAGAAGAATGACCGGGACACCTACCGGGGCTCAGTAAGTCCTTGTTAAATGTTGTTCAGAAGCATTGGCTCTGGAATCAGAGTCTGGCTTTGACCTCTGGCTCTATTCCCTCCCAGCTGGGTGACCTTGGGCTGTATCCTTAACCTTCCCAAGCCTCTGTGTTTTTATCTGAAATGCAGGGATAGTAAAAAGGACCCACATTTTGGGTTGCTGCAATGCTCATGTGCCTATCACCTAGCAAAGGCTCAACAAATTTTTGGTGAATATTATTACTGCTACTATTGTAATTTTAGTTAACAGTGTAGTACTTATCATGTGCTAGGCTTTGTCCTAAACACTTTACAATATTAACTCACTTAATCCTCATAAACAATGCTGTGAAGTAGGAACTATTATTTTCCTCATTTAATAGATAGAAACTTCAGTATTAAGAGGCTAATAAAATTGCCCAAAGTCATACAATGAATAGTGGAGCCAGGATTTTGAACCCAGGCAGTTTGGCCTGGAAGTCATGCTCTGAACCACTAGATTATTAACCATAACAATTGTTATTTAATGAATTACCAGAATTCTTAGTTGCTAATAACTATTCATTTTTATTAACGATGGGTGCCTGCCCACTCATATAGGTCCCCAGACATCTGGGGTGACAAAGATGGGGTTTAGGTCTGGCAGCCAAGCTCACTGAGCTTCAGAAGAGTCATACAGTCCCAGGTTGGAACCACGGACAAGAAGAGGAAACTGGGGCAGAAGGCCAGTGTTGTGTGCTGGGCCATTATAGTGGGGATGGCAGAGGACCATGGGTGTCCACAGTTAGCCCTAGGAGCTCTGGCTGCAAAAAGTGCACTGAGCTTCCAGGCCCTACCGACTAGGAGGGCTGGGGTTTTCCCCTGAGTTTCCTGCTACATCCAGATGGACTCTAGGCCTGAGTGGGTCAGGACCTGCAAGGGAAAGGACATCCGTGACTCAGCCAAGCAAGGCTGGAGAAGGCTCAGGGTCACGCCACCTTTCTGGGAGTCCCTGCTGCTCCTGCTTATGAGGTTCCATTGACCCTCGGCTCAGAGATGCTTCTTGAGCTTTAAGCATCTCCTCTTCAGATGTGGAGGCTGTTGATCCAAGCTAAGCTGGTCGTGTTGCTCCCAGACGTCTGAGCGAGGAGGAGCTCTCCCCCAAGGACCGTGGTCTGTCATTTTCAACCTCATCATGGCTGTGCATGGATTTTTTTTTTTTTTTTTGCCTCTGTTGGATCTTCTCTGCTGCACTCAGGGTTTCTCCAGTTGTGGTGAGCAGGGCTACTCTTCGTTGCGGTGCGCGGGCTTCTCACGGCGGTGGCTTCTCTTGTTGCGGAGCACGGGCTCTAGGCACGCGGGCTTCAGTAGTTGCGGCACGCAGGCTCAGTAGTTGTGACGCATGGGGCTTAGTTGCTCCGCGGCATGTGGGATCCTCCCAGACCAGGGATCGAACCCGTGTCCCCTGCATTGGCAGGCGGATTCACAACCACCGCGCCACCAGGGAAGCCCTGTGCATTGATTTTTTTTTTTTTCCTGGACTCCTGCTGCCTATTAGAGCCTCAAAACATGCTCACTTTAGCTTTTCTTCTGGGCGTTTCAACGTTGCTGTCCTTCACTCCCTCTTGGTTAGATTTCATGTTTTGGTGGGAAAACACAAAAGGGAGGCATTTCAGGCATGAAGCAGTTCGGGACAGAAAACTGGACTCTAGCCACAGGGCCTTGGCCTACACAACCTAACAACCCACCACGGCTTGGCGGGGTCAAGAATAAAACCCTTAACTGGCCTTCCAAAGACCAGCTGTGTCTTCCTCTGGGCGCCCTCACCTCAGCTGCTCCCAGCTGGGGACATGACATGAAGTTGCTTCCAGAGTGACGTAGTTTTCCATGTTGTAGAGCAGAGATAATGATGCTTTTATTATTTGCCTAAAAATGTGGATAGACCAATAACAATCTAAAATGTTGCAGGACACGATCACTTCTTTTCGACCACGCCCACAGAACCATGGGAAGTCAGCTCTCCTTGACACATCAACTTTTCCACCCAGCAGCCTCATGCTCACCCTTTCATCAGCAAGCCATTGCTGGCTGCTTCCTCTGTGTGTCAGACCCAGACTGGAACCGGTGGCTAGGAAAACGGAGAAAGCAGGGACCTGACCCATGTTCGAATCCCAGCTCTGACTCAGATGAGCTGTGTGACACAGAGAAAGTTAATTAACCTCTCTGAGCCTCACCTTCCTCATCTGCAAAGGGAGATCCTTATCCCAACCTTCCAGGGCTGTTGTAAGAATTCTAAGGAATGGCATTTCTCAAACACATAGCTGGGGCCTGCATGTCAGTCCTGAACAGCACGCATTGCTTTATAAAGTCCACTACCGGAATTTCCTGGTGGTCCAGTGGTTAGGACTCCGAGCTTTCACTGCTGAGGGCCCGGGTTCGATCCCTGGTCGGGGAACTAGGATCCCACAAGCCACGTGGCACAGCCAAAAATAAAAATAAAAATAAAGTCCACTACTAATGATGGTCCATGTGACGTGCTCCCTGCACTAAAAGGTACACAGTGTTACAGGTAGGATGCGGCAGTCTGTGATCCACAGGGAGATCCAGCCCGGAAGGGGTCAGTTCTACCACAGTGGGACTGGGTAAAGCAGGCTCCAAGCAAGACTTCAAGTGAGCACAGTGTTTTCAAAAGAAAAAGGTCCATGGCACGAAGTATGAAATGCAGACCTGTCCCGAGAAATGTGAGCAGCAGAAGGAAGAGTGGACACTCTGACAGCATGGATGCTATCAAGGACGCAGGGCTGGAGCCTGGAAGGCCTCCTGGGCCAGGTTCTAGCAACAGGTTCATCCATCAGAGGGTTTTAAGCTGGGCAATCATAGGCCAGGTTTGTCCTTGAGACTAATTACTGCCTGCAGTGAGGCTGGACTGGAGGGGTGAGCCTGGGGCAGGGAGAGCCACGGAGCTGAGGCTGATCCAGGCTCAAGGGAAGGGTCCCTCACTTTGTTCAACAGGCTGCTAGTTGCCCCTGACCGGCTGCTCATAGCAGCCTGACTGAGGCTGTGGGCACGGCTGCTCCATTGCTGCTCTGAGAAGGGTCCTTTTGGCATCAACTACAAAAGCATCTGCCTAAAACAACCTGTTCCTTTCTGATGTGGCTGGGACAGCACCTGCTCGGCTACAGGGCTGAGCCACTGACAGGGTGACGGGGCTGCTGCCCCAGCCTCCATCACTCAAATTAATGCAATTCCACCCAGTTAGATGATTTTTGTGCGTGGACCCATGCTCAGTTTTGAGGCTCGTATGAGGTTGTAACAGAAAAGCTCATGGGCCCAAGAGGTTTATAGTCAAGGACACAGGCCTGCGCTGTGACCCAAGGCTGAGCACTGGATGTGTTCAGGGGAGGGCCGAGTGACAGTGCTGCGGGGATAAGAGAGATGGAGCCGTGAATCCTCCTTGGCAGCATCAGAAAAGCTCCACGCAAGAGGAGGCACTTGCCTGGGCCCTGGAGACAAAGAAGGCATCTGACAGGCAAGGGGTGAGAATAGAGCATTCCGGGCTGAGGGAGGGCAGGTGAGGAGGAAGGAGGGTTGCTCTCTAGAGCTGAACCACAGCGGGAGAAGGGGAGGTGACGGGAGGCAAAGACCAGGGCGGGGCTGAGGTCCCGCTGGGAGGGCCCTGACGTCACTGTCACTTTCTACTTTCTTCCCCGAGGCACAAGAACTAGGGTCACGTAAGGAACAGCAAAAGCAGTGACTTCTATTAAACACAGCTCTGCATCTGGCAACGTGCATTCCATTAACTCGACACAAGTCATTTGCTTTGAATGTTATAACCATCCTGGGAGGGACATATTGTCACCGTCCCCCTTTTACAGGGGAAGAAACTAAGGCTGAGAGAGATTACACGACTGCCGAGGCTGCTGAGGCAGGAACAGAGCTAAACATGTGAACCTGAGCCCAGTGGTCCTTCCTCTGCACAACACCAGCTCCCTACATGAGGGAGACAGATGCCTGATACCTTGGCTTCAAACAGCCGAGGAGACAGGATCATCAACATCACCACCACCGTCTTCACCATCGTCATGTCCACCGTTGTCATGGACTCCAAATTGTATTTCATAAAGGAGAAAGGGAACCATATGTGCCTCTTTGTAATAGGATCTTATAAGATTCCTGAGCATATATGTTTAATTAAAATCAACTGCTACCAGTGACCGCCTATGGTCACTGCCGGCTTACAACTTGGGAGGTGCTTCATGATGTGTTTCTAATAACCTTTACAACCACCCTATAAAGCAGGCTTTACTTCCCGGGTCTTATAGTTGAGGGAATGGAGGCTCAGAGAGGCAAAGTGATTTGCCTTAGTTGTACAGAGCGGGAACTAGACACACACACCTCAGTGCTCAGCCCCACCGCCCATGTTCAAACTCAACACGTCCACGGCGCAGTCTCTACCTCCAAAGGGGCCTCTTCTGCTGGGCCATCTCAGCGAGTGATGCACTCTCCACCAGCACACGCTGGAAACCTAGGCCGCCTCTCAATACGCCTCCCCTTTGTTTCACCCCCATATGAACCCCTCATCAAACCCCGCTGGTTCTCACTCTCCCTGTCCTATCCACTTCTCACCACCTCCGCCTCCACTACCCAAGTCCAGGCCACAGCCAGCTCTCACCTGAGCTTCTGCAATGGCCTCCCAACCAGTCTCCCAGCATCCCACGCTCATGGAGATGCGAGCCCTTCCCTGGCTCCAGGGCCCAGAGAGCCTGGCTCCTGCTGTAGTAGCTCTGCTGCCTCTGGCCACACGCCCCGCCCCGCCCCTTTCACGTCCTCAAACACCACACTGTGTGGCCTGCTTCAGAGCATTTACACAGGCTGTTTCTTCCAGCTCTGCTCCCGGCTTTGCAGGCCCTGCCTTCAGAGCTTAGCTCAAATGTCACTTCTTCCAGGAAGCCTTCCCAGACCCCCATCTCAAGCAGTAGGTACACACCAGGACAGCTGTGCCTGAGACATGGAAACGCTTCCACAACAGTTGCTACGTAGTCACTGCCCTGAGCCCTGGGATGCTGCCCACCACGACCTCAGCTCCTCCCCAGGGTCCTCCAGCCCTCGCCACAAGCCAGAGGATAAGGCATGTGTGGCAAGTGGAAGGCTCCCGGGCCCCGCCTGGGCATTATGGCAGAAGCCGTTTCTGACTGGCCTGTGCACCTGCAGTCCAGGTTGTTAAATATTTTGGAGGCCACCTCCGCTCTTGATTCTGTACTTCTCATAGTTCATGGTTATGTATTTATTTGGGTGACTATTTTAGGTATGAACTCTGAGAGGGCAGGAAGCACAAAAGTTTGCTTTACCATGTGCAGGCTCAGTAGAGAAGGCCTAAGTGATATAATGAAGTAAATGAATAGGAAGTGCTGCTTCCTCCACCTTTCTGGCTGTATCTGCTCAGCTTTTCCAATAACTTCAGGGACCAAGCAATGAAAGAAGCTGGGCGGATACAACCGAACACCAAGGTGCGTTCAGCAGCTGAGGTGAGGCAGGTGAGGAGAGGGGAGGGAAGGGGGCTACCTGTCCTGCAGCGGTGAGGTCATGGTCTCCGCTGCGTACAGACACTGGGGAGAGAGGGGGAAGTTAGTCTTTCTGGGCTTGACTTTTTCCTGCTCCTTAGTCACTTTATCCATCTCATAAAGAGCTCTCAAGCCCAGCCCAGGCCCTTATCAATCAGGCGACGCCTTAGTCCCAAAGCTATCTTCTCTCATGGTTGCTACTGCAAGACTCTCTTAGCGAGTCACCCTGTCTCACCTCTCACTCTCTCTGATTCTTCTCCTGCACCAAGCATGGTCTTAAAATGTGCATCTGATCATGCCTTCCTTCTGCTGAAAATTCTGTGGCTTCCCACCATCCTCAAGATACGTTCAGAGCCTCCCCTAGTTTACAAGGTCTTCCTCTCTGGGTCTTATCTATCCCTCTAACCTCACCATCTGTTCTCCTCATTCTCCTCTATTTCCTCCATCAAAACACATTTCTCCCTGTCTCAGGGCCTTTGCACATGCTATCCTGATTTCCAGAATTTTCCCAGCTCACTGTCATCAACCTTCTGTGTTTTAGCTAAAAAGCCATCTACTTTGAAAAGTCTTTGCTGACTAACACCAGTCGGTCAGCTCCTCCTATGACCCACTACCTTTCTTCTGATACACTCAGCCTGCCTGAACTAGCTGTTCAATGTCTGTCTTGAATAGAAGCCCCTTGAGGGCAGGGACTGGGCCATCTTATCTAGCCGGTTGCTCAGCCTGGTTCCTGACACAGAGCGCTCAGTCAATATTTGATGAAAGAATAATCAATATGATGAGGCTGTAAACTCGGACTTTGTCTCCAGGGTCAATGCTGAAATGTAAATTCTAACGGTTACTGTAGAGATCTCAGGAATGAGCCAGTCAATTTATCTCCCTTCATCTAAGGTATGGGAGGGGTCTGAAAACTCAGTGATGCAGCTCTTTAAGGGACCAGACTGAACTCTTAGGAGAGAACTTGAAAAATAAATAAATAAATAAATAAATAAATAAATAAATAAGAAAGAAAGAAGGACTAAAAAGGACGGCAGGAGGGAAGGAAACGCATAGAAGATGAGCGCTCCGAAGCAAAAGATTGAGTAAAAGTGTAGGAAAGGACTCACTGAAGATTCTTTTCACGGTAAAGGAAGCCCCTTGGCAAGCTGAGAACCAGCTCATGCTGTTCCAGGACATGGGATTCACCCTGGATGCCCCATCCCTCCTCTGACCCCGACAAGCCGTGTGACCCTCGGCCAGGCATTTGTCCTCTACATCTTGGCTTCCTTCCCTGCAAAACAAGAAGCGCCCAGGTTCCCCAGATCTGGGATTTCTGCACAGGAGCCTCAGGGAAGAATCAGAGTGAGGGGGATGGAAACCATGGGGGTATGGAGAGTTAGGGCTGGAGTAGCACAGCGCCTTCCACGCAGGCCCAGGCCCATGGCGGGGTGCGGGTGGGGGTGGGGCGGTGGGCGTTGCAGGAAGCCTCCATCCCCTCTTCCTCCCGCCCCATCCCAGGCTTGTCTGACGTCCTCGGCCACCAACAAATTGGGAGACGTTGGTCTGATGTAACTGAACATCAACCAGGCTGCACAGGGCCTAGGAACTTGCCGCTGACGCCACTACAGGTGTGGAAGTAGAGGAGGCTGGGAGGACGGCGGAAGTCAGGGCTGCGCGCTGAATGGGTGGCCCCAGGCCTGATACCCTTGGATCCTGGAGTCCAGGTGTTCAGGTGGCCTAGAGATCACCTGGGACATGGATCTCGGCCTTTTTGTCTCATGGAACCCTTTGGCAGTCTCCTGAAGCTTAGAGACCCTTTCTCAGAAAAATGTTTCTAAATGCATAAAATAAAATCCACAGGCTTACAATGGAAACCAATTATATTAAAATGGTTACTGAAATGTTAAACTGATAAATTTCTCGTACAGTAATATTTTTATTTCTCTTTAAGGTCAAGATTTATAACAAACTCTAGTGGCAGGTCTAATAACTCTCATAACCTGGGAGTAATAATGAACGTCAATGATATTTGGAAGTACCTCCAACAACTGTAATGGGATACAAAAATGTCTGATTCCTCCTGGTAACAGAGTCCCAGAGACTTCAAATGCCATTGTGGTTTACTGCCTATATTCACAATGGGAGAAAATGCTAACTTTTTTCCCAGCCATGTGCTCACATTAAGAACCTCTACTTTAGGGCCATGACCTGACTTTACAGAGGAGGTGGCTGGAGCCCCCAGAGGGGCTGAGAGCTGTACAGAGCTACCCAGCAAGTCAGAGTTAAAAGCAGACTCAGCACGGCCTCCTGCTGTCTCCCAGCCAAGCTCCGCCCACTTGGTAGAGCCATCTCCGCATGCATGATTTTCCGAACACATAACACAGGACCATCCCTACGATTCCCTGAGCCTTGGTTTCCTCATCAGTGAAATGGGAACAAGCACACCCTCCTCTGCAGGCTGCTGTGAGGATAGAATGAGAAAATGAATAGGAAAGGGCCTTGATACCTGGACAGTGCTCTGTACTTGTGTAGATCAGTAACATAGGAGTACGTATTATACAACGCCTCACAGAAAATTAAAGGGCATGAACTTTGGGTTTCAGTAAGTGGGCAGGTCCGTGGTGGCAACCCCAAATGCTTATAGGGGTAAGGTAATAAGGAGGGGCGGGGACTGTGGCAAAGTCAAGAACTCATGCCCATCTGAAAGGGGCAGCCACCATTCGGTACCAGTGGAGGATGCCACCCAGGAAGGTGGGCCTAGTGTTGCCAAAACTGGTTTTCTAAGAGATGGCAGAAATCCATATTCTTGGCAAAATGTCCTGATTTTTATATTAAACATCTTTATAATTAAAACAGGATGAGAGCCCAAAAACATGTCTATAGGTTGTCAGTTTGCAGCCTCTGGGCGGTACAGGTTTCACAGCCTGGGAAAGGAGATGAAACAGGTCAGTGCTTCCCATACAAGCAAGAGGGTCCTCACCCCAACCTGGCTTTGGAAGTCAGGTGGTGCCCATATGGGACAAGCATTCTTGTCAGGGCAACCGAGGCCTCCCCAGTGGAGACAGCTGGTCCTAAAATTGTACTCCCCTCCGCTCGCTGCTATGAGGCTGCTTTGTTTTATTGATAAACTTGGATCGTGCTCACAGCACATCGAGGTAAACAGAGATGCTTCCAGGGCAGGTAATGCAGGCAGTTCTAATAGACGAAGAAACAGGCTTCCAAATACAAATAGGAAAATAAGATAAATAGACAGAGATCCAAGTCTGCTTCATGCTAATTTGCAGGCTGTGAGCCACAGACTGAGAGAACCGTGGATCATCTGGGCTGGAAGGGACCTTTGTTCAGAGGATGGGGGAACAGGCCCAGAAATGGGAAAAGACTTGCCAAGGGTCACATTCCTTATGTGAATACTTCTGATTTCTCATAGCATCAGCTTTGTCATCTGAAGACTCTAACAGAGCCACACACAATTTCCTGAGTGTGTCGTATTCTCTCCAGCCCAGCGCTGCTGCCCCCCCACCCGCTGTTCCCTCCTTCATCTGGCCGTCTCTGACTTGACCTTCAAGGGCAGCTTGAGTTTGCCCTTGGGAACCTGCCCTCATTCCTTCCTCCATGCCTTCATCAACCACAGCACGTGCACACAGGATTGTCGCTGTCGGTGTATGCGTCTGCCCCTCCAGCCAGCTGGGAGCTCCTGAGGGCAGGACCCTGCCTTATCCAGCTCTGCCTACTGAGAACTCAGCACAGGGCCGGGCATATGGGAGATGCTTTCCAAACCTCCGCTGAGTGAAGCACTGAACAACGTAAGACCCTCTTGCAGAGGGAGGAGGTTGCAAACAAAGACTATTACGGGAGAGCTCACCAAACACCACCTTGATACCGAGTTAACATGCCAAATGATCCCAAGCTTAAGATAATATAGAGAATTTGGTCTATAACATCAAAGACCAGCCAAAATGCAGGTGAGGAAAAGTACGCCGTGACTTTGATAATCCCTCTTGTGAACAAAAGAGATGCAAACCAATTACTTCCTGAGGATCCAACATGTGCCAGGCTCCGTGATGGATGCTTTCCCACATGGCCTCACTTAATTCCCAGGACCTTTAGAAGTAGGTGATACACCTATCTTGCTGGTGTGGAATGAGGAAAGGAAGGTCCACCCATGACAGGAAGGAGAGAAGGCAGGATGGAAGGCAATCCATCCCACTGCAGAGTTCCTCCCATTCTATCAAAGTCATCACTATAATTAACAATGGAGTCCTCATCCTGCCTGTTCAAACCATAGCTTATCTCATACAGGAACTGGAGCTTTGAATAAATCATTTCCCCACCTCCACCTCCAGGCCTGCTATTCCAGACCTGCCACTGCCACAGGTCTGGGGGCTTGGGTGGAGTGGGGTCAATGTGGGGGGGGTCCTCTCTGGTCCTCTTGTGAGGGAGAGGGTGGGAAGAATACAATGCATAAGGCAGAAGAAGTCCAATCCCCTTCCCACCCTTCCCCCCTCCCAACCCCAGGCAATAACTACAGCCATGGAGTGGGTAGGAGGGAGAGGGTTCTGTTCGGCTCTCTTTAGATTTTATTTTTAAAGTATTATTTACATTTGTGGATTACCCCCAGAAAACTTTGGTTTCAAGGGCACCTACTCAGAGACAGAAGTCCTCAGGTTCACACATTCCTTCATCAGCCTACTAGTAATAACTCAAGTAGCAGTAAGATGGGACGTGAAAAGGGGTTTGTGAATGTCACGGAAACCATTCTGATTGCTCAGTGCATACACTGGGCATTTCCAGCTTCTAAGGGGACAAGATCCTGCATCCAACAGTAACCAGTACATTGCATTCCCTTGTGTCATAAATGTCTGAGGCAGAGGCCTGGAGTAAGATACTGAAATCTCAAACCCAACTAACCTCTCTGAGTCAGTTTCTATGCCCGGACGTCACAGGACTTCAGTGATGATGAGTAAGTGCAGGATACCGGGCGAGTGGCCAGCACAGTATCCGACACGTTGCAGGCTGGTCTCCCGTTTCCCACCGCCTTCACTTCAGAGTTGCTGGTCCTGAGTGCCAGGGGCAGCTAAGACATGGAGGCGAACCAGTACAGTGGATGTGCTATTTATTTCCACAGGCTTCACCTCTATTTGACCTTGTTACTCCTACTTTGTCGATTGGGCTAGTATTTTACAAGCCCACAATACATAGTTTTTTACGAGCCCGTAAAAAATCTTCAGAGTGAAATCAGATTCATCTGCCACTCTCTGGCTTGAAGACTAAAGCCCAACACTTGGGCTCTCCCTCCTGGGCTCTCTGTTTCCTCCCGTGCGTCCCCTCCCAGCATGCACTTGGGGGCCTCCATCCAGGTGGGCTCACCCTTCTCCAGACGTGCCACTGCACCTTTGCTTATGTTCTTCCTCTTCTGGAACAGTCTAAACCCTTCCTTCTCTCCCCACCACCTGTGAGAAGCATTCCCTTGCAATTTAAACTCCTGCTGCCTCTCTCTCTACTCAGAATCCCACGACGGGAACAGTCTAAACCCTTCCTTCTCTCCCCACCACCTGTGAGAAGCATTCCCTTGCAATTTAAACTCCTGCTGCCTCTCTCTCTACTCAGAATCCCACGACGCTCAGAGAAGCACTGTCGTTTGTATTTTCTTCCTGGCGACTGTTTTACTTGCTGCAGGGCCCTAAGTGAGATCTTTCAAGGTCTCCACATACTCTCCCAAGAAGGAGAGCTCCTCTAAGGCAGGGCCAATGCAGACCCTCCCCCAAACGCATTCATCTGTACATTCTCAGTGTCTAGCAGAGAACGAGGCAGGCAGCACGGGCTCAATTAGCAAATGCTCCCAACGCCCCCGGTTGGAAGGCTGCCACCAGGCATGGTGAGACACAAGATGGGATGAGCACCTGTCAGAGTGGATACAATCCCTGCCAAGCCTGCCACAAGCATATTCTGAAGTGGGCTGTTCTCCTTCTCTTAATGAGATGCACCGACCATAGCGTGGGAGCAAGCAAATTCATTCTTAGCAGCACGGCTAGACTTAGAGGCTATATGCTTTGTTACCACCGGGACTGGCTGCCCACCTATTTCTACATTCATTCAGGCTTCCACACACTCGGTTTGTTTTCCAGAAGGTCCCATCCTTAGCCACGGTCAGAAGTGATAAGTCTGTGTGACTGGTGATGGTCCCCGACCCGTCTAGAAGGCAAGGAAGTAGACCCTACGTCACGCTTCTCTGACTTTGGTTGTTTTTATAACCTTAAGCCCCCTGTTCATACGTGCAGTGTTGACCTTTCCACAGATTACAAAATGAGGGGTTTTCCAGTGTTACAGAATATGATTCCAAAGCCAAGTAAAATTAATCCTTTGGCTTATTTATTCCCAGACCAGGGTTCCAGACAGACAAAGAAAACGCCAGTGGATGAATCTGAAGCTACTGGTCCAGGTCTCCCCACCCCAGTTCTTCACCAGTAAGCACAGTAAACTACATGTATTAGGCCCTTCCTCCCTACCAAAATATATCCCAAGTAATGTTTTCCAAATGGATAATCCTCTGCTAAATCCTACGTAATCGTCTCCAATGTCTGCTGGCAACGGACACCAGGAAGCCATCGAACTGGCCTCAGCTCTAAATACATTTGTGCTAATAACTCTTGTACAGAAAGAGCTCCACTGCTGCCGATTTCAAGGCTCTAGAAATCAGACTCCTAACAAATTTCCTTTGGCTTTGTTTCACGTAATCCCGCTGCTGTCTGCTTCATGCTCGTCTCCAAATGTGTTGGGTCCCAATGGGCCATTGTCCTCCATGAATGATGGCTTCAGGCTCGACAAAACAGCCCTCCATCTGTCATCGCGGAGCTCCAGTGGCAACAACAGAGGCTGCTCTGTCTCCCTTGCAATCAGGCAGAGTGATGGTCCTGCCTTGGACCTGCCTCCCCCGCCGTCTTGGGAGGGTTACCAGAGTTCGCTGGGAACTCTGAGGAAGGGGGTCAAGGCTGAGCTACGTCCCCTTTGAGTGTGCAGCCCTTCTGGTGTGGGGAGATGCCACTTACGTTCTCTTCTCCAGGTGGCCAATCCCCGAGGTCATCCATCCTCCCCTTTGCAGCCTGAGCCCTTCTTCCAATCGTGCCATTCATCTCCCTGCGGGGCTCTGAGAATCTAATGAGATAATCCTGCCGAGAGTGGTTTGCAAATGCAGAATGGACAGAGCAGTTAAGGAGAATTGGCTTTGCAGTCAGGAAAGCCTGGGTTTGAATCTGACTCGTCACTTTCAGACTGTGTGATCTTGCAAGAGCCACTTAATCTCTCTCAGCCTCAGTATTCTCATCTGCAAAATAGGAATAATAATGCCTGCCTCACAGTATCAGCATGAAGCTCAGGTGGATATGGAGGTGATGGAAATAAAGCACTAAGCACAGCACCTGGCAAACAGGAGGCACTTAATAACGTGTTCTATTATTTTAAAAATTAATAGCATCATAATATTAATAAGAATTCAATATTTCCCCTAAAACTCTAGAAAAATTGATGGTGAAGGGAAATCATCGTATTCACCTGTGGTTTTGGGTCTCCCTTCAGAGATGCTGGAGCCTGAGCCTGAGAAGCCTGGTGGTGCCAGTCCCAAGTTGCCCCAGCACACCCCTGGATCAAGCTCAGACCCTGGCTCTGCCACTTGCTCTGTGACCCTGGCTAAGTGATTTAAACTTTCTAAGCCTCAGTTCCTTCCTGTGCCAACTAGGATCAGTAAGGTCTATCTTATAGGGCTGTGGTGAGTACCAGTGAGGTAATGCAGGGGGAAACACTAGCCTTTAGTTCCTGGCCTACAGTAGGTGCTAAAGAAACTTAAGCTAGTTACTGATTCACTAGACACTTAATAGCAGCCTAGGGCATTGTGCTGGGTGCTGAAAGAGAGAAGAAAGAAGAGAAGGAGAAGGAGGGGGAGTGTAGCAAAGGGGGAAGGGAAGAAGAGGTGAATAAGACTTGATCTGTACCCTCATGGAGCTCACAGACTAATGCAGTGATTCTCAGCCCCAGCTACACATCACAGTCATTCAGAAAACTTAAATATATATATATATATATATATATATATATATATA
>NW_006783002.1:651763-677449 GCF_000442215.2 Lipotes vexillifer
AAAAAAAATATATATATATATATATATATATATATATATATATATATATATATATATAAAATCTGCCCAGGCTCCATACCCAAAGATTCTGACTTAATTGGTCTGGGGTGAGACCTGGGCATCAGTATTTTGCAGAAGCTCCCAACATCGTTCCAATGTGTCCAGGGCCAAGAAAGACTGGCCTCTTAGGGGGGAAGACAGGAGCACATAGATGGTTTAATAATATACGCTTAGGGCTCCAACAGAGTTATATACAAAGAGTGATAGGAACACAGACAAAGGCAAAGGTAATTCCCTATCACTTAAGCTGAGTAACAGCGTGGGAGTAGGGCTTCATCAGAAGGAGGATCTGAGAGAAGGGCATTCTGAGACTTTTCTGCACGACCTTAAATAAAGGCAGAGCTGCAGTGAGTCATCAGGCAGGGCCTGGAGCAAACCAGGGCAGCAGGAGGAAAGTGAGATAAGTTGGACTATTTCCCATGTGCAGAGCTCCTCAGGGAACCCCAGCCCTGTGCTCTGTGCCCCAGTGCTTGGCTGGGCCCTTGGTCCAAGAGTTTCACCACTCAGGGAGAGAGACAGAAAGGAGAGAGCACTTCTGTCTGGTCAGGCAGCCTCTGGGAAGTTCCTTTGCTTTCCCATCAACAGCATCACAAGCCTTGCAGAGAGACCAAACACTTAGGGTGACTCAAAGCTTGGTTGGTTTCCTGTCCATGGTGCTGAACAGTCCCTATGCTGAAGAACCAGGCTGTTCCAGGTGTGTGTGTGGTCTGTAGACAGGCAGCATCAGTGCCACCTGGGAGCTTATTAGAAAGGCAGGATCATGGGCCCTGCCCCAGGCCTACGGAATCAGAATGTGTCACTTATCACACCCCTAGCTGGTGTAAGTAAAGAAATGAATTTAGTGCTTTGGAAACAGCATTTTCAAAGAAAAAAATGGAATGGTATAGAAAATGGTATAGAAAAGAATAAAAAATGTCAGCTTTCTTCACATCTAAGAGCAAGTTTTGTTATTACATATATGGGTACACTGAGCAGGGTCCAAGAAGTGTCTATTCCTATGAGCTGCATTTTAAACAATGTTTGAAAGACCCTGCTTGTTTTTCCTAATCCCGGAACACTGATGATTTTTATCTAATACCTTCTAGGATTCTGAGCCAGATGAGAGGACACAGACAGTGGGATAAAAACAGGGTATAGGGCTTCCCCGGTGGCGCAGTGGTTGAGAGTCCGCCTGCTGATGCAGGGGACCCGGGTTCGTGCCCCGGTCCGGGAGGATCCCACATGCTGTGGAGCGGCTGGGCCCGTGAGCCATAGCCGCTGAGCCTGCGTGTCCGGAGTCTGTGCTCCGCAACGGGAGAGGCCACAACAGTGAGAGGCCCACGTACCGCAAAAAAAAAAAAAAAAAAGAAAAAAACAAAAACGGTATAGATCGACAGAGAAAGAGAATGAGAATGAGACAGAGACTGGACCTGCTGAAGAGGTAGATGCTGAGAGAACAGTGGAGAAAGTAAAAAAATAGAAAAAAAAGGCAAAGGAGACCAGATTTGAGTGTTAATGTCTGTAGAGTTACTTCTTTAAAGTGCTTTTGGCTTTCTTCCTTCCTTTTTCTTTTTCTTTCTTTCTTTCTTTCTTCTTCCTTCCTTCCTTCCTTTCTTTTTATTTTTTTTTTGTCAATGACATTTTGTAAAATTTTATACCACCCTTAGAACAAACTTTATAGTCAGTTTCTATTTCTTAAGGCACACAGTTGTTTTACTTGAGAAATCCCTCACATTTCCGATGGTTTCCTCCTACCAGCCCCAGGGAAGCTGGTGGGGGGCAAAGGGTGGAGAGGGCCCATGACTTGAAGTCAGTGGTTCCTCCTCCCCCCTGCTAGGTTTTTTAGGTTTCCCACTGCTCACCATCAACCAAAACAATCAGAGACACAGCTCTAAAGAACTTTGGAGGGAACGAAATGGAGGCCTCTTTAAAATGCAAAGACATTTTGCTTGCTTCAAGGGGTGACAGAAAACAAAATGTCAAGAGTAGAAGTGACACCATGATTTTTCTTCCTTTTAGAACTGGGCAATGGGAGTTATTAACCTCTTGCCACGAACCTGTTCTTTCATTTATACAAAAGTGTTCTACAGGGCTTCCCTGGTGGCACAGTGGTTGAGAGTCCGCCTGCCACTGCAGGGGACACGGGTTCGTGCCCCGGTCCGGGAAGATCCCACGTGCCGCGGGGTGGCTGGGCCCGTGAGCCATGGCCGCTGAGCCTGTGCTCCGCAATGGGAGAGGCCACAGCAGTGAGAGGCCTGAGTACCGCAAAAAAAAAAGTGTTCTACGTTTGATTTTGCCTAGGAAATTGGTGTCTAATGAAAGATGACCAAAAATGACTTTTAAAATAATTTTCTCTCAGGCTAGTAGAGTTTAGAAAACACTGAACTCAATACTCTCACTTAGGGAAATTCTGCCTGGAGGTCACGATATGGGACAAAAGTTTGTTAACACCTGCACATGGTTTCAGCTCCAAGGAAGGCACAACTCCACGTACTGACACTTGTGTTTGTTCTGTAAAATGGCAGAATTAAGACCACTATCTCCTCCATAATGAGCTACGATAAAGCCAACAGGGACAGTTTTAGTTTATTTTTCAAATAAAAAAATGACAAAGTAATATATATCTACTGCCTCTAAAGACAAACCCTTTTTGATGCAAAGAGAGTACCTGACTCTTCAGGGGCAGTTTAAGTCCCTCAAACCCTAAGTTAGCTGGCATGACTTTTGATATAAGTAGAGTAGCTTTACTAGTACTTACTATGTTCTGGAGTCTTCATATCTTTATCTTATTTCATGCACTTGACACATAATGGGATGCGTGTTACAATCCCTATTTTCAGAGATGGTAAAATGGAAGCTCAGAGAGGTTTAGTGACCTGCCTAAGGTCACACAGCTCATCAGAGCAACACAGCCAGAATCTGAACTCCAGCATGTCAAGTCCCAAACTCCAACCAAGTTGACCAAGTGTCATCTTGTTCAGCTGCCTTTCTGCTCAGTCTCAAAAGCCTCAGTCTATCACAGTAACCTTCCCCAAGGGCTCCTGGTTATTTTACCAACTTGCCGCTTTCAACTCTCTGGGTCTTGCTGCTAAGCAGGCTGACATTTCTGTCTGGTTTTGTCTGGCACTGAAGAAAGTGTCCTGGGTGCATGGCTGGTCACTCACAGAGATGGATGTCTGGAAGGGCACTGGATTTCCACAGTGGCCCCAAATGAGACCTGCTTTCCCTTTATTCAGTCAATGATTTTACAGTCCAATAGCATTTACTCAAGGTGGGAATATGTAAGTACATTTCAGCTTCAAGGCTGGATTTCTTCAACATCACAATTCAAGCATTTCTAAAACTGGTAAATGCTTAGAGGGAAAAGTCCCATCTGAGAAATGACAGTTTTAAAATCCTGATCTGAATACAAAGACAGTCAGCTTAACACAACAATAATTTCTCCAGGGCGTCACATGCTCCATGTACTGTGAATAGGGTGGCTACAGAAAGGCACCAAGACATCATCTTAGACCGGGGTATTTATTGATAGTATTTTCACCAGTTAAAAAACTAGTATTTTTACCAGTTAAAAAAAAAAAAAAAAAAAAAATCACTGAAAAATTCTAAGTAGAATTCAAGCAAGAAGGAACACATTCGAGCTCAATATAATAAAGAATTCTCTGACCATCAGCACTTGTTCAATGATGAAACAGCTGACTTTATTAGTAAGTTTTACCCAAAGTGTGCTGAGAAATATTTAACTGGATCCCCAGGAGACAAACAAACAAGCCTGATTTGTAGCATTTGCTGATTTCTGTGGTGTAAATACTCCTACCATGGCCGATTTCAAGCTCTCCAAGTGGAGCCACTGAAAGTGGAGTTGGGAGAGGATGAAGGACTGCAACTATCATGAATATTTCCATCACACAGACAAAATGGATGTAAATAACCTCGGCAGCAAAGTCGAATGTACTAAAATAATCAGGAAGTGGTGAATGTCAAGTATTTTTCCCTTTTTCATATAATTTACTTAAGTGTAAATTTATACGATTTGATTTTTAAGTAATGGCTGTGTTTAATAACTGGCTCACAACATCCCTGAAAAAGGAACAATCAGTGCTTGTGAGCCAGGTTGGCGGGCTCTGCCATTCCTTGGGGCCTTTACCATAGTGGGGTGGGGGGACGATCAGAGGCTGGGGGGCCATTTGTCATGGATATAATTACCTGAGTCTTTAAGCGTATCTGACTGCAGCAGCATCATTGCTGGCACTGGTGGCATTTCACTGCCTAACATGTGACGAGAGCTTTGTATGCCTTGTCTCATTTATATAATATCTTGACGAAAACCCCATCAGGTAGATGGGACTAACATCATCCCATGATACAGGTGAGGAAGCTGAGGCTTAGAAAGCTTAAGTAACTCACCTAGAGTCACAGAATAGTCAGTGGCACTATTGAAATGTTTGACTCCAAATCTCTTCTCCTTAAACCACGATGTTACACTGATATTACGAGAAATGCACTATACCTACTGGTTCGTGAACCTCTGCTGTCCCTCAGGGCACTGTGATCTGTGAAGTAAGAGTAGAGAAGAGATGGGCTGCTCCCAGCTGCAGATTTCAGAAGGGTTGGCTAATGCATCTGAATTCAGAGACTTAAACTGAACCAACAGTACACCAAGGAAGTGTTTAAATGAATAGCACCTTCCTTTCTTTGGCAGCACTAAACAAACAACTAAAACCTTAAGTTAAGTAGATTCATATAAAATCACCATCTTTATAAGCAGAAAAAAAGTCGAATATCTACAACTTAATTTTGTTCCACCGAATGGACCCTTTTGGACATACTTTAGGGACTGCCGGCAACATGCAGCCCGATCTAAAGTCTTGTGTCTCTGTGCTAACAGATAACAAACTTTTCCTTTAATCAAACTAAATAGCTAATATGAGTGGGACACCATATCTGTGTATCACAAAGATGCAGGTGAGTACAGACATCTTGCCCAGGATGGCCACCACATTCTCTACTGTATGCTCAAACAGTGGAAATCCCAAGGCTAAGAAAGCAGCCTCCCGACCTGCCCCATCCTCAAGCCCCGACCTCAGTCCCTGAATCCACACTAGGTGAGCACCCCGATGGGGCATGCGGTTGGCTGATAAGATGTTCTCACTGGGTGGAGGTTCCCTGGTGATTAAGAGGCCTGTAGGGTCACTCACTCCCTCTATGCGTTGCCCACCTACCTTCTACTATGATGGAGGGTCCCGGCAGGGCAGAAGGAATGTCACCCACATTCAGTGGAGCAGCTTGGCCCCAGAGCCCACTGGGAGAGGCACAGCCAACTGGCTCCCCTTCCTCCCATCTTCTGCAGCCTCCTACCTCGGTAAAATCCCAGGACTGCAATTGAATGTAAGTGTTTGCACTCAGTGTTTACCTGCAGAGGCGCTAGTCATCGGCTTAACCAAGATCCCTGGGCTGTGCATGCTAGTTGCGTTTTCATCATGCCTCCGTTGCGTGGAATTATCGAGGTACAGCTGCATGATGCAAACTACCTAAATTCTGGGCAACCGCTCCTGTAGCAACAGACGCAGGGTAGGGGGAGGGCTGCTTGGCTCTTGGCCTGGAGGAATTCTACTTTGAAATCAATCAAAATTGCAGTCGAGAAAGATATAATCACCATTATAAATTTGTGAGCATAAACAATAGGACAGGTGAGTTATTTGCAGTCCTCACAGCAGCTCCTCAAAGTAACTATTGCTACCCTACCTCTTGGATGGGGAAAGTGAGGCTCGGGAAAGTTGAGAAGCTTGTCCAGTATCACACTGGCAGTCAACGGCAGAACCAGATTTTAAACTCATGTTCGTTTACATCCAGAGCCCTTATTCTAGGCACGCTGCAACTCTGCCTACACAAAAGGGGCAAAACAATTACTAGAGATCTGCTTACTCCACGACAACGATAGTGAGGATGATGACCACAATGAGAACAGCTAACATTTACATAGTGCTTACAAGGCTCCAGGTTGTTGAAATTCGGGTGTTTAAATTTTCACAACAGCCTTCATTTTAGAGAGCAGGAAACTGAGGCTCAGGAAAGCTATACAACCTGCCCACAGTCCTACCAAGGTCACAGTTAAGGACTGACCTAGGTGGCTCTGAATAATACTTCTCATAGCATCCTCTTATCAATCTTGAGGAAAAGGTGGTTAGCATCCCCAATTCACAGATGAGAAAAGTGAGGCTCAGAGAAGTCAAGAGACTTGCTCAGAGACACCCAGCTAAAGAGGTTGAAACCATTTATCCCAGCAGCGAATACATCTCAGGAGTAAAAGATCTGGCTTGGGGGTTAGCTCACCACTTGCTATCCGTAGCACTGCAGACAAGTCCCTTGGCCTTTCTGAGCCTCGGTTTACCCCTGATGACAGTGAGGGCCTTGAAGCAGGGGCCTTCTGATCCATCCCGCCTGGATGCACCAGGAGCCTGGGGCTGGAATGGCCTATGTGAGATGTGCTCTAAGCTGAGAGGAGGAGAAAAGTGCTACTTTCAGACTCAACACATGTGTCTCCACCACCTCCCTGGCTGTTATATTTTCAGGCAAATAAACAGCCTCAAATGCTTCCCAAATCGCTGCTTAATGCTCTCCTTGGAGCGTGATCTCGTTTGTGGATCTGTAGAAAGGGTTTATGGCATCGCCGTTGATAGCGCAACATCCCAAATGATTTATCAGAGAAGGTGATGTAAAAAGCAGCAAGAAAGCACAGGGGGGAGGAAGGGGGTTAACTACTCGGTTTTTGCTGGGAAGAAGGGCAGACTGCGCTGGAGGGAGCAGGCCATATGTATGAGTTGCAACACTTGTCACAGGGCTGCCTTTAGGTGACTTCCTGTACAAGCAGGGAACTGCAAAACATGGACAGTTGGGAAAATGCTGAAGGAGCTGACTGAAATTCACGGCGGCTGCTGATGACTCAAAGTCACAGAAAATCTGTGGGACACTGAGTGTGAAACGTGTCTCACAGCTTTCCCCATCGTAGTAGCTAGTTTGGGGCAGCCAGGAGCTTGAGGTATTAAGAGGCCTGTGTACGGATTTCGCATTAACAATGAGGGGTTAGCCTGTCCCAGTGCACTGTGGGAATATCAGGCTGCATGGGAGGGTTGGGCAAAGGTCAGATGAGGATGTCTTGGGTCATGCGGACCCTCTGGGATTGAGATTGATATGAATTCCAGGTAACAGGCATGGCTCTTGGTGATTTATAGAGTCTGGCTGGTCTCACCTATTTTTACCTCCCCTGCATCGTCTCCTGCTACATCCCCTCTCACGACTCAACTCCCACATCCCCGTGTCTTAGCACCAGCTGTTCCCTCTGTCAGGATGGCCCCCCTAACCGTGCTTTGCTAGCAAAGTTCTACCCTTCCCTCCGGCTTGTTCAAGTGTCACCTGACTTGGAAATCCTCCTTCCTAGCCAGGGCTGGATGCGCAGGCATGAAATGTGGGCAGTAGCACAGGGTCATGTTCAGAAGAGCCCTACGCTTGGTTTAATGGTCTGCTACTGCTGTCTTCAAATTCTTAATAATTTTTACAGAAGGGGCTCTGCATTGTTGATTTGCACTGGGACCTGAAAATTATAAAACTAGACCTGCTCCCACCCCCTGAGGTGGAGTCAGGTGCTCTCTACTCTGTGGTCTCAGCACCTTGGACGCTCCTCCAGGTGGCACCTGTCATTGTGCTTAGTTATTTGTCTGTGTCTTTCCACAATGCCTTGTTGCCAAAGAACAGAGTATTCAGGCAGTTAAAAAGGATGCACAAAGGGCTTCCCCGGTGGCGCAGTGGTTGAGAGTCCGCCTGCTGATGCAGGGGACAAGGGTTCGTGCCCCGGTCCGGGAAGATCCCACATGCCGTGGAGCGGCTTGGCCCGTGAGCCATGGCCGCTGAGCCTGCGCGTCTGGAGCCTGTGCTCCGCAACGGGAGAGGCCACAACAGTGAGAGGCCCGTGTACTGCAAAAAAAAAAAAAAAAAAAAAAAAAAAGATGCAAAAAAGTAAAAAATAAATCCAACACAACCACAACAAACAGCAGTTTGGCATAAACTGGTAGTAGGTTAGCAATAAAATAGGAAAAAGAAAGGCAGGAGGTAACCAAAATTACGCCAGGAATGAGGTTAATTCTCTTAACAGGCAGACTGCAGGTTTGGCCCTGCGTTCCCTAGCAGTCTATAGGGAAAATGAGACAGTACTGTTCACACAATTCGGTGTTTACAAGATAAAAACAAGCCAACTTCTCTGGAGAGACATATTTATTCTCAACATTGAGAAGAGATGAAATTTTTCTGAGAATCTTCATAAAGAGGACCTTGTCAACCAGAGGGATCTCGCCTGGTGTCTGTACCCCCTGAAACAGTCACAACATTTGGTACGTCTTGGGGCGAGCACTGTTTTGAAGGAAGGCTCCATGGCTTGGGCTGGATTCTCAAATGCACCTACAACTCACAAAGGATGAAGATTCACGGGGCTGTAATGACAGGCACAGTAGATGCTTTCTCATAACAACCCTCAATCCAGGGTGATGGAATTTCCATAAAGCACAGTTTCCACAACAAGTCATCAGTTTGGTACTGAGAACTTACTATAATGTAATTGTTTACGTATGCGCCCATCTCCTTAAGGCAGTGGCCTTTTCCTTTTCACCTCTGGTCCCAGAAGGCCTAACCTGAGACTCAACATATAATCAGCATCTAGTAAAAGTGGCTAAGCAGCTGGATGGACAGCTGGATGGCTGGACAAAGGAACAAATGAATAAGTGAACCGACCTTCTAACAATCCACCTAAAGCTCTTTTCACTCCAGCATGGGACTCTTGTTCAGAAACATCGGCCCACTCTCTGGCTGCACATCTGGTAATAATTCCCTGGGTCTGAGAATTCAGCAAAGTGGGTGCTCACCAGGCCCTTGAGCTTCCTAAGAAAGGTGCTTTGCACCCTACAGCAAGCTTCTCAGGGACTGTGATGGTTAATTTTATGGGTCAGCTTGGTCGGGTTACGGCACCAGTGGTTTGGTCAAAGGCTAGTCTAGACGTTGCTCTGAACACCTTTTTTTAGATATGCTAAACATTTACATTCAGTTGACTTTAAGTAAAGCAGATTACCCTCCATAATGCAGGTGGGCCTCATCCAATCAGCTGAAGGCCTTAAGAACCAAGACTGAGGTTTCCCAAGGAAGAAGCCATTCTGCTTCGAGATTCAACATTGAAATCCTGCCTAAGTTTCCAGCTGCCCTGCCCTGCCCTGCCCTGCAGATTTTGGACCCAAGACTGCAACTCCAACTTTTTCTTGGATCTCCAGCCTGCTTGCCCTGCCCTACAGATTTTAGCCCACAACTGTGTGAGCCAATTCCTTAAAATAAATTTCTGTCTTGGTCTCTGTCTCATTCTCTTTCCTGATCTCTGGGTATGTGTATACATGCACACACATACACACACACGTACGAATGTATATATGTCAATGTATAAAGAATACATAAACAGATATATACACCCTATTGCTTCCATTCCTGTGGAGAACCCTGTACAGGACTTAGGACTCAATATCCTGAGCAGGTGACACTGCTGCTCTCCCTAGGGTTCCACAGAAGGAAAATAGTGTGTGTGAGGAAGGTGATTTCCAGAACCACAAGGAGTGTGGTGGACCAGCTGCTTGGCCTTAGGCCACAAGAAATGGAAGTCAGAAGTGGCCACTGTCAGGCTCAGCCCCTCTGTACCTTCTTCCATTCTTGGGGAAGGTCCTAGTAAGGGCAAACATAGCCAGTGATGGATTTTCTAGGGAGGAGGCCGCTGTGGTGCCCCTGCCCCATCTACCTGTCTGGATAAGTCGTTGAGAGGTGTACAGGTTGGCATGTGATGGGGGAGAGAGAGGCTGTTATAGGGAAAAGCTGGTTTAGGCCGGCTCTGCCTTGTCCTGAGAAGTGAGTGCTGTCCTGTGCCAGGCGGGTGGGGATGCCGGCCTCCTGACACTTAGGGACTCCCCAGGAGCAGCTCACATCTGCGGATGCCTGATGGGGGCCAGACTGGCTCGTTTAACCTCGTCATGGCTACTGTGAAGGAGGAATGACCACATCCATTTTACCATCAAGGAAACCCAGAGAAGCAAGGTGGATTTGGGATTCACAGCAGAACTGAAAGACCATGACGGTTCCCCTCTGCTTTGTCCTTTGCTGGCTCATGTTCTGCTCTGAATAGAACGTCTGGTTGGTGTAATTCTGACCCCGCCTCCCAGCCATTCAGCGACCAGCCGTGCGAGCGTGGACACAGACGCGCTGCCTCTGGACAGCAGTGTCCTCTGTCAAACGCCCACCTTTCAAGACGGTGCTAAGTGTGAACTGAAGCCCTGCTGCCCTGTCCTTGGAGGGCACTCGGTGAGCGGAGGTTATGGTCGCTGCGTTACCCTCCCCAGGTCAGGGATGTGGATGCCCAGTGACCGGCTCCCACGCCTACAAGGATGCACCCACACGGCTCCACAGCCCCCAGCAGAGGTTACACCGCCACCCCCTGAGGCTCCTGCCATCCTCAAGGGATCAGGAGATGCCAGCTCCATCAGGGAATTTTTTGCACCAGGGTGGGAGGGGTGGGGGTGTGTGTGAAAATTAGGAAACGAAACAGCTCTGTGAACTCATTAAACGTGTGCCTGCTTGCATCTCCACGTGCTTCTCCTGTTTCCGCTTCGGGTCGGGCGCCTATTATTAACCACCACCCGCAGAGAGGAAACGTGCGTCTCGCCCCAGGAACATATTGTGTGGGGAAAAGCTGCCTGATATAGTGTAACCAACAAGTTTTTTTTAAAAGTCCCACCTCTCTGAAGTAGAAGCTGGCTCAAAATCCAGCTTGGGCTCCCCACTGCCTGGAGAATGCACTACAAGCTCCTGGATGGACACGCAAGGCCTTTATGACTAAGGTTCCGCAATCTCCTTTCCACTTGCTTCCACTCTCCTGTTATAGGTAACCCAGCCCATGGGCCACCCGAAGTTAACCCAACAACTCGGCCCACGTGGTGCCTTGCTCAGTGTCACCACTGCCTGAAGCCCTTCCCATCGTATCCTTGCCCATCTGGTGTCCATCCGACCCTCACCGCCCTCCCCAAAGGTTTCCTTTTCGGCCAAGCCAGTCTGGACTCTCCAGTTCAAAGTAAACCCCCCTCACCTGAAGTCCCATAGCTCTTGGCTCATTTGTCTTCCACGGCACTTACTGTACTAAATGAGAAACTGTCACTTTCTTGTATGTGTCTCATCCCCTCTTCCTGTCCCACTTGCTGCCAGATTCAGGCTGGATTCTCCAATAGGAAGTGCCCACCAGGCATGGGATTTATAAGCCACCCCTCTCCCATCAGAATCTCAACACTGACCGAGAGCCATGAAACTTGGTGCCCCATACTGGGTTCCCACTCAACTGTGTCTCTTTCCCCCGTTTCCTGGAGGCTTTTCATGTTCATGACTGTCTCCTTAGCCAGGCAGACACCTCCTTTTAGGAAGGGGCTGGGTCTCATTCTTCCCTGTCCCCACAGCCCAGTGCTGGTTATATAGTAAGTTTGGGAAAATACCTATCAACCATGGAAGAAATTAGGAAACGATCTAATCAACCAGTGAAAAAAGAAAAAAAACCCTGGATCTCAAGCTCCTTAAGGGCAGGGGCCCCATCTTAGTTTTCTCTCTTCCCTTTAACGCTTTGGCTGTAGCAGATGCTCAATAAAAGAGAGGGGTTGCCCTGAACTGAACTATACGCAGGTCTTAATACTTAAAGCAGATCATTAATCTTCGCAAGCACTCAGACATTTTCCCGCCAGCCCTAGTGAAGTGAGGTTATGTAAGTCAGCCAGAAGGTGAAGCAGAAACACTATGTGGACAATTTCAAGTGCCACAGAAATAGATAATTTTAATGGATACAGTATTTCTACAGAAATAAAACACCATGATTGAGATAGAAGCCAAGGGTTTCACCGCTGGATGACAGTGAAGTTTAATTTGAATCAATGAGGAAGGTCTACAAGTCAGTTATCTTTCATTTCACTCCTGTGCAATAAATGAAAGTTTAGGGCCAGTAGCAAAAGACTCTTGGAAAGGAGCATTTTGCAATTTATCAATTCACACATAACCACCGGCACAACAAACTTTCTGTAGAAGACACTTCCACATTGATTAGCCCATTGAGTTTAAGTCAGTTTCAACTTAAAGTTCACAGTGAGTGAAGCAAACCTGTGTTTAGTCCCGGTATCATTCCCATTTTACAGCTGAGAAAACTGAGCCTTGGTGAATTTGTGCATCTTGCCCAAAGCCACTCATAAATCCAAAAAAAGGCAGAGTCAGAATTTGAAATGAGATTCTTTTGAACTCACCCAAGTACTACGGCATTTGTACAAAACCAGATCTACCTAAGAAACCAATGGAAGAAGGAGTGGTGGTAAAAGGCAGCTTGGGGAAGGAATGTAAGCCCAGTGATCTGCACCCAGGGACCTCAAAGGCCTCTGTGTGTCTCCAAAGAGGCGATTCCACCACTGTCTTTTAAATGTCACTAAAGTAGGAAACTGCCTGAGAGCTAAAGGTTTTCAGGCTCTGCCCATATGGACTTGGAGGGAAAATGCTTCCCAGGAACACAATTTAGGAAGCGAATGCTCCAGGGTGCTTAATGACAGCCCCACGACCTGATCAAGCCCCTTCTGTCACCCAGAGGGACCACAGGCATGGGGAAATTGTTTGAAAAACTTCCTTTGTGAAACGTCTCTTCCCCTTGTTTTCTCTTTCAGACCCATCCCAACATACAGCCAGAACTTCCACTGAAGTGCCCTGGGCTCAGCAGTGCTGGGAGAGACCTTCTCCAGAGTGCCTTCTCTTGGAAAAGTGAGACATTCATTCATTCATCGAGTATATTTGCTAAGCACTTCTGATATCCCCACCTCAGTCACAGACAACGTGAGGCTTTTATTTCAATGGAGAGACGGCAAATGAAGTAGGAAATAGAAGGCCTGGGGAGCTACCATAGAAAGTAACTTGGGGCAGGTGCAGGGGTAGGCAGGCAGGCAGACTTGTCTATATTGGGAGGGAGGGGTGGTCAAAGAAGTCTTCTCCAAGGAGATGGCACTTGAGTAAAGATCTGGAAAAGTAGAAGGAGCAGCCCTGCAAAGACCTGGGGGCAGAGTACTCCCAACAGCAGGAGAAGTGCAAAGCCTTGAGGTGGGAAGGTGCTGGCTTTTTCCAGTAACAGTAAGCCCAGTGTGTTGGAGGCCAGGTTAACAGGGGAGATGGGGAGATGAGATCAGAAGTTGGCAGGGAAGGTAGAGTAGGCTGTGTGGGCCTCAGCAAGACATTTGGTTTTTATTCTGAGTGTTCCGGGAAGCCACAGGAAGGTTTTTACAGAAGGGAGTGACAGGAGCTGACTTACATTTTTAAAAGGTCTCTCCAGCTGCCTTGTAGGAATGGGTAGTAGAAGGGCAAGCAGGGGAGCCATGTAAAACCCGCTGAGTAAGAGGTGAAAGTGGTTTCTGCTAAAATGGCAGAAATAGAAATAAAGGGAAGTGGAGAGATTCGGGTTACGGCATTGATAAATGTTTAGTAAGTGGCTCTCAGGGGAAAAAAGCCCAGTTTGCCAATTTCTGTGGTGTAAATACTCCCACCATTGCTGATTTCAGCGTGACATTAAGGAAAGCAGAGCTGGAAAGAGCTGTGCAGAATCCATTCTTGTGAGCCAGGGGAGGCGGCCAGCACGCCACTGGGCTCTGGGTAGACCTGCAGGACTTGCTAACGGCCTGACCGTGGGCTGAGGGAAATGGAGGGATGAAGGGTGACTTCTAGGATTTGGGCTCCGGTGACAGGAAGGATGGAGAAGCCACTCTAGAATCACAGCTTCTGTCCATTGCCTGGACTCCTGAGTTCCTGAAAGGCAGGAGGCTTTGGGGAATGAGGGCACCCACCAGGCTCTGGGCTCCCTGGGAGCTGACCCCAGGCCTAGACCTCCCTGTTTCCTCAGCACCCAGCCCTCAGCGTGGTACACAAATGGAACTTATAAAGGACAAATCCAAGACAGAGTGACCTCAACTTCCTGATCTGCAAAATGGAACGGTGATACTAACACTCCCCAAGGGTCACTGTGAGAATCAAACGGGAACAAATATAACAGCCACCAGAGTCGAGAGCTATGGGGCCCACAGGCATTACACCATGATCCTCACATCAGCCCTGTGATGTTTTGCTACTCCATTTGACAGACAAAAAAATGAAGCTCAGAGCCATTAAGCTATGTGCCCAAATTCATCCAGCTTATATGTGGCAGAGCCGGATTCAAGCAGCCCCAGTCAGACTGACATTCTCAGCTGCTGGGGCCACCCCAGCCAAGGGCTGGTCAGTTTCCACTCTTTCACCAGGAACAGCAGGGGCCACATGGAGTCATGGGGACACATAAGCCACCCCTTCCTTGCCAAGTTCTGCAGGGGAAACAACATGAGTGAAACCCAGGCAAGAGTTGGGAGCCAGAGCTTTCCTTCTCCTGACCAGGAAGGAGGAAAAGAGAGGCCCACCAGGATGGAAGAGCATTTGCTCGCCCTGTTTAGGATGAAGGATTCCAAGTGAGGGAAAGTGCAGGGATGGAGGCACGGCAGCCAGGCTGGAAAAAGCCCTAACTGTGCTCAGCACAATGGCGAGTGTGTTCCCCTGGTGGAGACGGCCTGCCCTGTCCCTGACTGATAAGGGGATTTTTTTTTTTACCCTTTTGCATGGCCAACATTTTTTTCCCAGGCCGATAGAGATTTATGAGCCCAGGCCTTGGGGTCAGAGTCCCGAGTATGGACTATGCTCTTGCTACTCAAGGGCTGTGAGAGCAAGTAGTTCAGGTAAGCGCCCTGCACCTCTACTTTCTCATCTGTAAAATGGGGGTCCAAAAGAGCCCTCACCTCCAGGGGCTGTGGTGAGGACAGAGTGGGCTCACAGGCTGAGTCAGGAGGAAAGCTGGGGTGCAGACCACGTCAAGAGGCATCCCCTCCCTCCCCAACGTGTCAATAAACTGAGCAGAGAAAAAAAAAAAAAAAGAAGAGGGGAAAAAGTCCCATCAACTCACTTGGAAGTGTTATACAAATGGAAGCAACATATTTGTTCCCTCGCACCCGGGGAAGGCTATAAATTTTTTGATGTCAAACAGAGCCTAATGGCCCTGGTAAATCACAGCGCTTCCTGCAACTACCAGGCAAGGGAGCCTCACAGGGGCGGAGGAGCCTCAGAGGGCCAGCCAGCCTCTCCTGCTCAGTCGCAGGCAGTGGGGTCTCCAGGCAGAATCCCCGCTTTGCCATACAATGGCTGCAGTCCCAGCAGCCTCTGCTACTCATGCGGAGAGGACACCTGTTCTGAAATCACTGTTGTTGAAATACTTCTCAGGTTTTGGTGCTCAGGGGCACCACAGCAAAAACCCAAATCAGCTTTAGGAAAGGATGATTCGTATCATAACAGGATGCTTTGCTTTAACAAGTAGATGCTGTTTGCTAAGCGCTTACTCAGAGCCAGGTACCCATTTGATCCTCACACAAGCTGAAAGCAGGTTTGATTACTGTCCACATTGTACAGCTGAAGAAACTGAGATCAGACAGATTAAGTAACTCACCAGGATCAGCCCAGCAAGCAAATAGCAGAGCTGGGACATGACCCAAGGCAGCCCAGCACCGGAAGCCAAACCCTCAGCCACCACTCCAGGCTGCCTCTTCAGCCCCTCCGGTGCTGCAGTGCTTTATTCCCAGGTGAGAGGCTGGATTTTGAGGCTAAGTCCAGCATTTAGCATAGAGGGCTAGGGGTACAAATCAAATGCCTTTAGAGACCAGAAAGCAGGTCTGGCCTGGGTTTCAAAGAGACAACTTGAAGTGGTAGGGAATGTGGCAAACTATAGAGGCATGCCATAGCTCAGCAATACGTGGCCAGGTGAAAATGAGGGCCCAGTCCCCATATCGTCCCTCTTTTTTTCAAAAAAGTTGAACAGCCTGAACTTTCACGTGAAATCTCTAAGAAAATAATAGGCCGACATTATGCAGGCCCACCAAAACCCAGCTGAGGGCCCAGCGTGGCCTCAGGGTCACGGTTTCCAACCCCTGTTGTTGCTTTACTGTTTATAAGCCTTCTTCACACCCATTGCCTCCTTTTGCTTGGATATCCAATGCTGTTTTACCCCCATTTCACAGATGGATAAGTTGAGGCCAAGAGCTTCGCAACGACTGAATATTAGAGACATTGAAGATACGGTCTGTACCTCTCTGTTGCCCTGGTCAAGCAGCCCACAACCTCAGCTCACACACCTCCTCCAGGGCCAGGGAGCTCACTCCTGTGACAACACCTCAAATCATTTTTAAGCAGTTCTAGTCTTGAGGAAGTCACCTGAACTTCCACCTGCCCGTCCCACTCTGGAATGCTGGAGATATATGCCCAATTCCCCGGCCATATGACAGGCTTTGCCAACCAGACAGCAGTGAATATGGCAGGGTAACGAAGAGGAATTGTCATTGAACACTTCCAGGGCAATAAGCTCAGTGTTCAGAACTTAACACACATGTTTTCTCTGAATCCTCAGAAGAGCACAGCACAATAGGCTTCTCTATCACCATGTGTATTTAAGGTACAGGGAAGCCGAATACCATCCCCAAGGTGACAGTTGGCATATGATGCCAAGGGGATTCAAAATGAGGTCTGCCCAATTCCATGGCCACCTTTCCATCCATCCATCCATCCATCCATCCATCCATCCATCCATCCACCCACCCACCCACCCACCCACCCGACCAACAAACATTTTTTGAGAACTTACTATGTATCAGACACTGGCTCTAGATACAGAAGCATCTACCATACCACTTCCCATCATCTTCTTTTTCAGGCTAAGACATGTGCGCTCTTTCATCTACTCTTTATATAGTCAAGTTTCTGGGCCCTTCTCCTTCCCTGACTTGTTAGTACCAACAAGTGTCAACATTCCTATTACAGTTGTTGCCTGGAATGGAAGGCGATCTTTGAACAGAGCCTGAACAAGCACGTGGCTGGGAGTATCCCCTGCCTGACTTGGGTTCTCTCCTTTTCTTGATGGAGCCCATGCTCATATCAGCTTTTCTGGAGCCCTTCCCACAAGTAACTTTTCAACCAAAACCGTGAAGACTGCTTTCACAGCTGCTGCTACTAAACCATGTCTGGTTTGGGGGATGTTGAGTTTAAAGACCCAAGAAAAATGGAACAACCCCTGATATCTACTGAGCCAATTTTATATGCAAAACATCTTACAAATATTTTAAAATTCATATGACTATTTCCATTTTCCAGAAAGAAAAGTGAGGCTCAGAGAGGTTAAGTGACTTGCCTATGATTATCCAGCAAGTCATGGAGCTGGGATATGGGTCCATGACTGTCTGACTCCAGGGCTTATGTTTTCCCAATGGGTTTCACTTTCATACCTATTAAATTTCCTCTCCTTTGAATAGGACTATTGCTTTGGACTATTGCCTTTGATCCAATATCCTGGTGACTCTTTCTGCCTTTCTTAGCACAAAGAATAATCTGTGTAAGTCAACTATAGTTCCTGAGCACGCTGACATTGAACATGGCAAACACCACTGACTACCTAACTGGGCTTGTGGCAGAAAGTAGACAGAGTGACGGCCCTAACAAAAACAAAGCACCAGAACCAATAAGCAGGTCCCAGCCATCTTCCAAGTAAAGAGCTGCTACTAAACACAAGAATGCCTTACATCGTCACATGCTGTCCAGCAGAACTCAGCTGGACCTCAGTGTGGGCGAGTCTGGAGGTCCTCAACAACGTCTCTGAGTGTGACTGTCTTGGGTTAGGGCTGAATCCCCTGACCTAGGCCAGGTGCCAGGGGATGCCTACATGTCCACAGTGAGAGACACCAAAAAGTAACTATCACACAGCCTCCAACCTGGAATCCCAGCCTCCAGGCTCCCCTCCCTGGCCCATTTTCTCTCTGTGCCCTGAGTACTTTATAATACAGGCCCTGTTGAAAATCTTTCCTTGGCTACCCATCACCTTCAGGATAAAATTCCATCCTCACTCTATGCTATCAGAGGCCCCTCAGGAGTTGGCCCTGCCTCTCTTCAACCATCCCCAGGAAACAACCCTATAAGGTAGCTTAGCATTTTCCAAGGTAGATTCCAAGGAACCCTACTCTTTTTTTTTTTTTTTTTTTTTGCGGTATGTGGGCCCCTCACTGTTGTGGCCTCTCCCGTTGCGGAGCACAGGCTCCGGACGCGCAGGCCCAGCGGCCATGGCTCACGGGCCCAGCCGCTCCGCGGCACGTGGGATCCTCCCAGACCGGGGCACGAACCCGCATCCCCCGCATCGGCAGGCGGACTCCCAACCACTGCGCCACCAGGGAAGCCCCCAAGGAACCCTACTCTTAAAAGATGCTCTAAGTGTCATTAAGTCTAGAAAATGCTACAAACAATTTCATGATTTTGAAAAATCACAATAAACAGTAGCAAGTTGCATATGGCTGAAAAGTCCTGTCATTAAAAAGATCTATTCAACTTTAAGCCTGAATTTCTTGTTTGGTGACAGAACCTCATATCTGAATAATACCCACTAAAGTCCCAAGGGAAAGATTTTTTTTTTTTTTTTGATTCACTAGTGATGTCACCAACTTCCCACTGCTTCTTTCATGCCTTTAGGGTACTGCATTATGCTGTCCCCTCCAACAAATACCTTATTCTTATTTCAACACCTACAACACTCATTCATACTTCAAAGCCTGGTTCAACTTACAACTCTTCTGAAAAATATTCCTATAAACTCGAAGCTTGATTTTGTTCTTGCCTTCATGATTGCACATATCTCAGGACCTGTTACAAGCCTGTCTCTCCCCAGGGAGAGGAACCAGGCCTGGTGTTTCCCTAGAAACACCAGTGTCTGGCACAGTTTCCTGGAATCGTGGTCCACAGTCATCGTGTGATGGGCTATATGAGTCCATGAATGAATGAGGAAGTAAACAAGTCCAAGTGCATGACAGGGATTTGGTTCAGCCTGGCCCAGCTACAGAACCCTGCCACGGATCCTGCCTACAGGACTGGGGAAAGCCCCTCCCCTTGGCAAAGCAACAGGATCTCAAGGCAACGGCTGCCACTCTCAACGGGAGTCAACAGGTCACTTCAGGAAGATTCCAAATAGATGCCATCCTGCTACATCACTTGGTGTTGCTAAGAAACAGCTAGTTTGCTACAAGGCAGGTTGATGAGCTTTGCGAAGAAGACCCGAACTAAAAAAATGGCTGTGTCTTCTCACCCTTTCTAGACCAACCATCAACACAACTGCATCAATTTCTTATTCAGCCTAGCTGGAAAGGCAAAATTTGAAGTCAGGATTAAAGACCTGTGAATGCTACTCGGAACACTCTGAGAAGCACTTCCTGAAGCATGGCAGTGACTCTGTAAGCACTGAGCTCACAGAAGGATGTGCTTAATTCCGCCTTAGCCCTTTGCTCAGGGCCTTCGTGCATCTTGGCCTGGGAGGAGCCTGGAGGAGGCACAGGGTGGGAAAGACGAACATCCAGAGAGAAAGAGGGGGCCTAGGTGCCTGCCGCTCCCTCTCACGACTCTAAGTTATAGAGACCCAGGGGTTGGAGTGTCTCACTCAACCCAGAAGATTGGGAGTGGTTTCCTGGGGCTTTCAATGGGCAGGTAGAAATGACTAGACCATGACAGGATGAAGTCTTACAGGCAGTTTCCTTTCAAGGAGGCCATCTTGGGAACCACTTCCTCTAAGAAGCCCTCTTTGCTGACTCCCTGTCTAAATTTCCAGAGCAGTGTGCTAGGTGCTGTCACAAGGACTATCACCCATTTATGGATGAGAAGCTCACAGTGATCACACTACCAGTAATTGGCAGGCCAGGACTTGAACCCAAGTCTGACTAACATATGTGCCATGCTATCACTTAAATCTGAACTAAACGGGAAACAAACAAATGCAATATTTTATCTTTCGATATTTTCCTTCTCCTATATACGGAAGAGTGTCTTGAAGGGTGGGAGGAAAGCACAGTTTGGTCCACAGAGCCCCGCAGGTGTAGTCATGGGATCGGGTTGCAGACCCTGCTCTGCCTTGAGTCTCCTCTGGGCCTCTAGCTTCTGATGTTAAATACGGATAACAAGAGACATCCTGTATACTTGCTTCTCTGGGTACTGGATGATAAGTGGGAAAAGAGCTTTAAAAGGCATAACACACTGTGAATACATAGCACACAGTATGTGCTCAGAGAGAACTGGCTGGTTGAATCCTTGTAAGCTAGTACTGCAACGCCCTAAGGAGCGCAGACAGCCAGGATTGGGTTCCCACTTGGTTTCCACCATTTTGAGCAAAGTACTTAATCTCTCTAAGCCTCATTACTTCCATCTGTAAAATGGGGATTATAATGCTCCCTCGATAATATTGCTAAGAAGGTACAATAAGTTAAGGTCTATGTAAAGATCCAGGCCCTATAGGGATGCAACATATTTGAGTTACTCTCCACCCTTCTGTCCTCTGTCTAGAACCCCTGGAAGGCAGAAGCAGCCTGGAGCTGCCTGTCACTCCTGCTGGCCAGCTGCCCGGGAGGCCCCCAGCTGTCGGGAATGGCCAGTACACATGACGGCACTTACTCAATCGTGCCCAGCAGGATAAGACAGGCTGTAATTTCCAAGGCTGAGCCCTAGCCTCACGCAGGGACACAGCATGAAGCCACTTTGAGAAATCCACATGCAAGGCACGGTCTCCCCAGGCCCCGGGGGAAACGCAATAGCTGAGGGAACGAGAAGGTTACCAAGCTAATCGCTCCCCGATTAAAGCAACTGGCTGAAATCCAGCCAAGCCAGCCTTTGCAAAGTTTAAGTTCTGTCAGTAACCAACAGCAATGCTCACACCTCACATCTGCACAGCATCTTACCAAAGACCTCTGCAAAGAGTACTCATTCAATAAATCCTGGCACCGTACAGGGAATCAGCATGCCAGGCATTAAAACAACAACAACCAAAAAAAAAACCCAAAACAAAAACCAAAACAAACACCTCATTTAATTGGTCAGGGCAGCCTGGGAGGAGCAAGTGTGTACCAGATGTTTCATGGCGACTGCACATACCACCACTACCTTCTAAGAGAAGCTGTCCCATACACAGCCACCATGTTTTATACCAGGGGACCTGTAGCAGCCATTTTTTTTTGTATCACGTAACCAGGTCCCACTGTGCTCATAGCTGATTGGACCAGAGGTGGGCACCTGTTCCATGCATGGTCCAACGATTGGCTGTTCAGTAACCTGCAGTTTGTCTCACTTCAATTTCTCCTTCATGGATTGGGACCTAGATTTGGGGAACAGAGACTGGGTAGCTAGCTAATAGAGGGGAGAAAAACCCAAAGGAGTTACTATGAGTTGTTAGGTCATTGAGAAGGCCAGGATGGCGGGGACGGGCCTTTGCAAGTCAAAGCTTTGTGGGACTGTGATCTACGAAAAAGCAAAAGAAATGGGTGAGCAGAGAGGAAGACAGAGTAGAAATGCAGAGGGAAAAAGGGCCACTAAGAGAGACCACCTGGATGCCTTAGCTATTGGTAACTTCCCATTCTGGGTTTCCATGAAGTCCTGCTGCATTATGGTTCTTGCCTGTGGACTCCCAGAAAGATCCTGCTACGTTATCACCAGCCATCCTTTCCCTTTCCCTTTCCCTGAGTTGGCTTGAGTGGGTCTCTGTTCCTTGTCAAGAAAGACCCTGAGCAGGACAGTACCAAGTGGGTACTGCTGTCGTCCCTTTGCAGACTAAAAACCTGAGCCACAGAGAACTGACGCTTGCTGGCTTCTCACAGCTAGATCAGGGTCGGTCCTGACGCAAGCCCAGCTAGGTCCTCAGAACACAGCTCTGTTGCTTTTCTGCTGTAGTTCACTGCTTTTCAGGCTGCAAGAAGATGGAAAACTATTCTCTGAGTCTCAGAGGAAAGAAGAGATGGTACTAGACAGACAGATATTGTGCCGATCTGTTTCTCATCTATGTCTTCCACTAGAATGTGAGTGCTGAGAGGGTGGGGACAGTGTTATCTTGTTTACTGCTGTCTCCCCACAGCCTAGACTAAGGCTGATGGCAGAAGAGATGCCTAAGATTGTTTGCCAAATGAATAACCGAATCAATCAGTCAGTCCCAGGACCTTCCGGCCATGATGAGTCTTGCACATCCTCACCCACAGACAGCAGTTAAGTGCTGCTTCACTGGGAATTCCAGATACTTCTGGGGGAAATTTTTTCACTTCCTACTCCCTTGGGAATTGTTTGTGAAAAGCAGCTGCTGTAAGCTTGGGTTCAACTCCTGGTCATCGCTGGGAGTAAGAGGTACAGAGGACCACTGGATCCTTGGAACGGGCTGGGCCCTGACTGCCACCCAGACATCAGATGCAGGAATTCCTGCCACGGCATCTCCAGCAAGTGACCTGTGCCCCTGCCCAAACAGCTGTGTCAGGAAGCAAACCACGAAGGTTGTCCCTTTCACCACAGAGCCACCCTGGCTGGTGGAAATTTGACTTAAAACTCACTGTTAACTTCCTTCCACTTGGCCCTGGCTCTAGGTCTCAGGGCTTCACACAAGAACCCTCAACTATCGTAAGTGGAGCATGGAATGAACAAATGTTCTGGAATGGGGTCTAGGGAGACATGATTTCCAAATTTGCTGGGTGACCTTGAGGCAGTCGCTGACACTGTGAAACCAATAGTTCTGAAGTCTGGTAGACCTGGGTTCTCGCCTCAGCTGAACCTTGGGCCGATAGCTTTAGCTGAGCCTCAGTTTCTCCTCAACTCTAGGAGAATAAGACCATCCAGCTGAGAGTAACATCTGACTGCGCAGAGCATTCAAATGAGCTGTCGAGTCAAGGCCAGCATGGAAGTCAGGTTTACTCTGGTGATGGACTCAGTTCACTTTGGGGCTACAGGACCACAGACTGATCCTTGAAGTGGGAAACGATGGAGGCCAGCTTGCAACCCCTTCTCAAATCTCAAACAGGACACAGTAACAGAGCTGGGGCTTGGAGGGCTGGGGAGACCCAGGATAACCTGATTTTCCCCAGACTCCAACTCCAGAGTCAGAAGAGAGGCAGGAGGCCAAGTGGGAGAGGGTCGGTTGGATGGGCCGTGCTTGCATCCCATTCCATGATCCAGTGGAGAAAATCACACAGGCTCAGGGGACAGGCGATAACGTGGGACGGATAACTAACATTTTGAGAGCCTTGGTTTCCTCATTACATGCCAGGCTGGGTTACCTGCTCGATCCCCATCAAAGCATTGCCATGGAGATCAAGCATGGTAATGGGTTCAGAAAACTCTTGGTAAACTGAAAAGTGCCGTTCCTTCAAAAAGTATCATCCATGGGCTTCCCGGGTGGCACAGTGGTTGGGAGTCCGCCTGTCGATGCAGGGGACGCGGGTTCGTGCCCCCGTCCGGGAAGATCCCACGTGCCGCGGAGCGGCTGGGCCCATGAGCCATGGCCGCTGAGCCTGTGCGTCCGGAGCCTGTGCTCCGCAATGGGAGAGGCCACACAACAGTGAGAGGCCCGCGTATCGCTAAATGAAAAAAAAAAAAAAAAGTATCATCCTGTCTCATGGTTTACAAGCAGCTCTGTGCCTTCCTCACCTGGTGCCAAGTTCAGGGGCTCCTGTGCAGAGCTGCATGGCTAGCACTGGCCCCCTTCCACTCTGCATATCCCTGTCTCCCTGGGAACTATTGAACAACTAACTATGGAATCCTGGTCACAATCCTGTGAAATGCACATTATAATCCCCCCTTTACAGATAAAGAAGCTGAGATCCAGGGAGACCGAGTAACCTGCTGGGTCACATGATTGTTGAGTGATGGATACACCCCCAGGGAAGGTTGGGGGGGGTGGGGTGGGGGGGGGGGGGGGGTGTTGAAGAGAAATGAAAGAGCGAGACAGGGACAAAAATGGAAGGAAGTCAACATCAAAAAAGAAAGAAAGAGGAGAAAAGGCAGGAGGGGGAGAGGGGAAAAGAGGGATGGGGAAGGAAGAGCAAAGGAGAATAGGCCCCCCATGTTGGGGGCCAGAGCGGACACCGGCCAGCCACTCCCTGGGGTTGGGTATGGGATTTGAGGCTCCCCTGACCCCCAGCCTCAGGCCTTTGGAAGTAACAGGTCAGCAGAACCATTCAGCTGAGCTAAAAAAGCCTTCTGCCAGGGTGGAGAAAAAACATTAAATGAGACTTCCTCGGGCTTTAGAAATTGCTGAAATACAGAGGCCACAATGGAAGATGAAGTGTCCTACAAAGGGAGTTCCGAATGGAATCAATTTCCCTGGGCCGACTTTTTTTTTTTTATTGTATTTTTTTTTAACATCTTTATTGGAGTATGATTGCTTTACAATGGTGTGTTAGTTTCTGCTTTATAACAAAGTGAATCAGTTATACATACACATATGTCCCCATATCTCTTCCCTCTTGCATCTCCCTCCCTCCCACCCTCCCTATCCCACCCCTCTAGGTGGTCACAAAGTACCGAGTTGATCTCCCTGTGCTATGCCGCTGCTTCCCGCTAGCTATCTATTTTACGTTTGGTAGTGTATATACGTCCATGCCACTCTCTCGCTTTGTCACAGCTTACCCTTCCCCCTCCCCATATCCTCAAGTCCATTCTCTAGTAGGTCTGTGTCTTCATTCCCATCTTACCCCTAGGTTCTTCAAGACTTTTTTTTTTTTTTCTTAGATTCCATATATATGTGTTAGCATACGGTACTGGTTTTTCTCTTTCTGACTTACTTCACTCTGTATGACAGACTCCAGGTCCATCCACCTCACTACAAATATCTCAATTCCGTTTCTTTTTATGGCTGAGTAATATTCCACTGTATATATGTACCACATCTTCTTTATCCATTCATCTGTTGATAGACACTTAGGTTGCTTCCATGTCCTGGCTATTGTAAATAGAACTGCAGTGAACATTTTGGTACATGACTCTTTTTGAATTATGGTTTTCTCAGGGTATATGCCCCTGGGCCAACTTTTACGTCCTATTATAAGAAATTGAAAAACTATTTGTGTGGGAATTTCGCTTTGCTGGTCCATCTCAGCAGAAGATATTAAGAAGGAAAATGGCTTCCAATAAAGGGGCCCCAGGTCTGGTCCTCCATCACTGGAGTTGATCTTCTCTTCTGTGGCTTGGGAGCCAGGGGAGGTGGGGTCAGGGGGAGTCTGGGAGGGGGTTATGGTTTGGGGGCTGGAGGGAAGGCAAGGAAACGGAGACAAATGTGACAGCCCCAGGAACGCCATCTCCTGATGGCCAGACACCCACGCTACCCAGCTGGAACTTGATACCTCTGAGGCTGGCCAGACTGGGTCAGAGTGGAATATCAGGATTCCCTGGGCAGGACGTCACACCGCAGAGAGGACTCCAACAGCTGCCACCTCACCACACCTGCTTGCTTCCAGGGTCACGGCATCAAAGGCCTGCCCCCCGCAGTGTTCCTTCCCTCACACCACACTCCTGTCACCATGAACTTCTCACCTCTCCCTAAACATGGCAGGCTTTCCCTCCACGCCTTGGGGCCTTCCCTGGAGGGCTTTCCTCTATCTGGATGCCCTTTCTTGCGCATCAATCTGGAAAGCTCCTCCAACCAGCTGAAATGTGCTTCCACAGGAAGGCATTCCT
>NW_006783002.1:677459-712106 GCF_000442215.2 Lipotes vexillifer
CCTCCCTCCCTTGGGCAGCAGCCAGAATTCTGTCCCCCGGTACAGCAACCTAAATAATGCCCTCCCCACCAACTGCCCATATCCTAATCCCCAGAACCTGTAAATATGTTACCTTACATGGGAAAGGGACTTTGCTGATGTGAATGAGTTAGGGATCTAGAGATGGGAAGCTTAGCCTGTATGATCCAGGTGGGCCCAGTGTAGTCACAGGAGCTCTTGTAAGAGCGAAGCAGGAGGATCAAAGTTAACAGCGCAAGAGGTGAAGCTAGAGGCTGGAGTGATACGTGGAAGAGGCCACAGGCCAAGAAACGCAAGCAGCCTCCAGAAGATGGCAAAGGGGAGGACATGCATTTTCTTTTCAGAGCCTCCAGAAGGAACCAGCCCCGCTGACACCTTGACTTGAGCCGAGACTAATTTTGGGTTTCTGACCTCCAGAACAGTAAGAGAATACACTTGGGCTGCTTTTAGCCACTCAGTGTGTGGTGATGTTTTGCAGCAGCAATAGGAAACTAATGTACCTGGCAGGTTCTTCTCGCTCCCCAGAGCCCCCAGAACTCCAGGGTCGTTTCACACCATAGCTCACATGCCAGGCCTATTCTAAGTGCCATACGTGGCTTAACTCACTTTATCTCACCACACCCCTGCCAGGGAGGTTCTATTATCCCCATTTTACAGATGAGAAAACTAAAGCCCATAGGGATTAAGCAACTTGCCTAAAGAAAATCACACAGGAGAAAGAAAAAAGAAAAAGAAAATCGCACGGGTAGTACATGACAGAGCTGGAACTTGAACCCAGGACATACTGTATGGAAATCGTATGTTTAAGTGTTGGTCTCTTCAGCAAGAAAGCAGGGTTACAGAGTAGATGTTGGAGTGTCTCTGGGTCCCCAGGACCTGGTCCAGGCCTGGTTTAACCAAGCCTCCAACAATTGCAGAATGAGGAAAGATCTGAACGGGGGCCTCCCTGACCCTATCCGAGAGCTCTTTTTGTTCAGTGAACCCTGTTGCGTGAAGGAGGTAGATTAGAACTAAAACTTCTAATCAAATTAGAGTATTTGTAACATGAACATAAAGCACTTTATTGTGCACTTTCAATGAGCTTTCCTTTTGGGTGGCATGGAAATGTGGGAGGAGTCTGGGAATTAGAGTCAAGAAACTTCTGGGCCAGTTCCCACAGTGTATTGCCTCAGTTTCTCCATCCATAAAATGGGTACCATAATACCACTGCCGGAAGAGGCGCGGGAGATGATATATGAGACGTGCACAGAAAGCCCTGGAGCACTGAACAGCGCTCTCGTCCTCCGAGCCTCACGACAAAGCTGTGCAGCATCTGGGCAGGTGGTCTTACTCCCCAGTCACAGATGAGGAAACAGGGTGCCCCACCCCCACCAGCCTGATACAGCACCCCAGTAAAACGCATCAGGCTATTGGGCCTAAGTACCAGGGGGGCTGTCCAAGCTCGGTGCTGCCAGAATGCTGATGTACATCATGGGCTGGGGTGATGGGACAGTTTCCTAGAAACACCAGCCTGTGACAGTCAAAAATAGGTGGGACCTGATGGGCACGGTGAGAGGAGAGGTTGGAGGGGGCGCACGTGGGCTGAGCAAGGAGCAGAGCCCAAGGGAGAGGGGAGGCTCTGAGACCCTGGGAGCGTGGGGTGTGTGGCAAAGGTCACAGGGTCCTACAAGACCTGGGAGTCAGACTGGAGTGGTCAAATGGAGGTGGAGAGGGAGGGAGGGAGCAGGGTGGGCTCCTGGGAGAACAGTGGGACCACAGGGAAATGAGGCGCTGCCGGGCCTCTAGAAGCCTTTTGTATGACCAGAAGCTAAAAGTCCCAGGGCCTCTCAGTCCTGAGCGGACTGCAGACAAAAATCATCTGGAAAGTTTTCAAACTCCCGATGCCCAGGCTGCACTCCGGTCCAGTTTACTCCAAGTCTCCAGGGCCGGGAAGGGGGGGACCCAGGCATCAAGGGGTGTCTGTCATAGCTCCCCGTGTGATACCAAAGTACCCACACAGCTGAGAAGCACTGCTTCTAGGGCTTGGATCCAGGGCCCAGATGCCAGCCTGGAGTCTCCTGGATTCCAACTTGGTGAATTACCTTCAGCCATTCTCAGTGCTATTTAAATGCGTCCCTTCCCCCTGCTCACCCCCTCAAGCCCTGCAGCTTGGCCTGAGCGCCATACTTTACTTCCTGTCCTTGGCCTGAACTGGGTCTTTGTGTGTGTGGGGGTGGGGGGGGCGGGGGGGAGGCTGGGTAGGGAGGTGGTGCTGTCAGTTGTTTTGAGGATAAGTTTCCAGCCTCCTCAAATCCCTGTGCCTGGGGGCCCTGCCTGAGAGACCCCACTTGCTGGGGGCTGGCGAGTTGGGGGCTCCAGAGGCCGCAGCGCTCCCAGCTCACCTGGAGCATCACTAAGTGTCTCTGCGGCTGACCCCTAACAGGAGAGGCCTGAGAACAAGGGGAGGGGGACGACAAGCTTCTTCCTACTGGCCCCGGAGAAAGAAAGAAAGTGTTTACTTAGCACTTGTTCTGTGGCCGGCATTGCAGGAGGTGCTTCTTATGCCCTCCAGTTAATTTACCCTTATTATACCTTATGAAGCAGATATTTGAAATCATCCTGTTCTACAAATGAGAACACGGAGGCTCAGGCAGTTGAAGTGACTTGGCCTAAGGTTTCACAGACGGGAAATGTGAGGGCTGGGTCTCACCCCCAGGTCTGCGGACTCCAGGGACTTTAATGCTCACGGTCTCCGTCCCCCACTTGTAAAATGGGAATCACAGTATTTCCTCCTTCATAGGGTTATTGTGAGCCTTAAACATGTAGCATGTTAACCTATATAAACCAGAGGACAGGCTGTTTAGAATTCAGCTGATGCTTCATAAAAAGGGCCCTGATTCACCTCTTAAGTGAAGGACTCCACACTAACGTGTAGATGGTTTGAAGAGGTAGTAGGGCTAAGTTTGAAGGAAAAAAAAAAAAAAAGGGATGGAGACCAGAGTATTCATTTTTCCCACCTGCACGTTGATTCTTCCTTCTCCATGCTCTCTGAACGCTTGTCACCAGTGCTGATTAGCTTTTGTCCTGGCACCCGATCAATGAGAAAATGTGTAAGGTCAGCCACCTGGGGTCCTTTGGGTGCAAGCTGAGAGATGAGAGGCAGGGCTGATTCTCCAGGCCGATGCCTGGATCTGCTGGGGCTTGGGTCCACCAGGCCTCTGCTCAGAGGCACGAAGACCACGTATGAGGTCTTGGGCATCCCAGACGGTGCCTGGCTACATTCACAGAGATGCAATTTTAGTGTTTATCCTTTTCAATTACCAATGTTTTTTTCCTATTCTAAGCCAGTCTCCTGTCAGTGAGGCATCCCAGATCCCACAGTGAGAAATATGTTTCAAATAGTCCCAGACCTGGGACAGAAGAGGTACCTAATAAATGTACTGACTGAAAGAACGTGTGAAAACTCACTTACGCTGCCTATGACTCCCAATCTCCAGACGAAGTACCCTGGAGTTTTCTGGCCATTACTCACATGGGTGGTAACGGGGGCTACTCAGAGCATGAGGCTTCCATGAACCTGAGATCAAGGAAGAATTACCTCTCCCCCAAAATCTGCAGGAGGTGAGATCAGGAAACAAGGGAAGAGAGTCTGACCTGGGCACACAGATAATTACCTGGGAAGGCAGGGAGGGGCTGAGGGTAGAGCTAGGGAATGGAAAGGACAGGAAGCTGTGAAAAGTCTCACATGGCTGAGTTGGCTGCAACTACAGAGCTTTCAGAAACAGATGGCATGGGAGGGCTATAGTTAGACACCCACAGAAGGGGCCAGTGTATGTCTGGCCATGGCGGACTGGCATTGGAGTTCTGGAAAATGAAACTCCTCTTTGACCAACACTGAAGAATGCAGACCACTTTGAGAGGCTCCAAATCCTTCTCTACCTTCTCCCATCCCTCCCTGGCTCTTCCTTTTGACCCTTCCTGAAGAGCAACATTTCATTTTTCTATGAAGAGCCATCAGACCAAGGCAGGAAGCAGAGTAGACAGGCCACCTTCCCAATTCTACCTAAATTTCCTACCTACATTACCAAGACAAATATTTCAGGAAACTGCACTTGGCTGGAATGGTCGGGTAATTCATTTTATTTACCATCTAAATGCACTTGAGAGCTGAGATAGATTCATTCAAGTTGCCGCTTCTTAGTCGGATGCAATTCACAGTAGAAATCGCTGCCATCCGAAGCTTCCATAACTTCCAAAATGTAATGGATTTTTTTCAGCCCATCTTTCTTCCCAGCTCATATTTGCTTGAGGATTCCAAATGGATTCTATTTACTGTAATTACTGTTCTAACTGCAGCTCACTTGCAATGTATCAGGTTAATGTTAACAAGATACCCAGCTGATGCTGGTAATATGTATTCATTGTTCAAACTCTTTACCCGCCCCCTTTGGTGCTGTCTCAATTCTATTTTCTGAACCCGAAGGGGAGGGAGCAAAGGCTGGTGTTTCTTTCTCTGTTTCATTCTTCTCTAAAGCCATGGGCTTTTTTTCTCAATGGCTATCCACTGTTCTTGGGTTTTCCTGCTCCTGTATTTTACATGGCATCATTACAAATGTTACGCTTTGCTTAAATACTGGTTTACATGCTTACCCTCTCACTTTTTTTTCATGTTATTAGTGTCATTAAATTTCCTATTATGTATTGATGATAACAATTAGCATCAACGACGGTCCCAACTATTTGAAAGACATATTTTGCCTCGATATCTATATAATAAAGCAGAGAAATAATGGCCCAGTGTATCGAGAGTCTTCATCTCTCAATTATTGAGTAGGGTTATATTTATGTGTGAAAAAAGCACATTTCAGAGTAGGGAAGACTAGCCTTCAAATTCTAGTTTCACCACTTATTAACTATATGAGTTTAGGTGAACTGATCTCTCTGTACTTGAATTTCCTCATCTGTAAAAGAACAAAACTAACACAACACTGATCGCGTATTGTTGGGAAGTTCCTTGCACATAGTTAAGATGCTTAAATTACATCTGTTATTATTATACCTTACCAATAATTTCAATCATGTAGCCAGATCTTAGGGCCACAGCACACACAGGTATGGCTGTATTTTAATGGGGGTGTATTTAAGATTTCCAAATGGACTTACTGAACTGGAAGGATTTTAGAGATAAACCCCTCTTACTACTCAAAAGTGTGGTTCAGAAACCAGCAGCACTGGCATCATCTGGGAACTACTGAAATGCAGACTCTTAGTTCCTTCCCCAAGAGAAAAATTATAACTCCATGTAGTTGACAGAAAAAAAAAATTGTCCCTAGAAAGTGTCCTGATTTCCTGGACAATATGTTTCAAGCTGAAGGTCTTAGGAGATGCCAAGAGGAGACATTTCCCGAAGAAAACCCTCAAGTCCATTCTGGCTTATTCCATTACATAAGCAGCTATAACCGCCCCGCCCCCACAAAGAACAGTCTCGCTGCTCCCAAGAGCAGTGATCATTCAGCATGATGAAAACGAATGCCATCTGTCGGTCCAGGTAGAGTCTGAGACACGCCGCTTTGATGTAAATCAAGCAGTTGCCCTCAAACTCCGGGTAAGTCTCTTTTCCTTTTCGCCTAGGTCACCTCACCTGTAAGGTGAGGAGAGCAATACCTACCTCCAGGGTTGCTTGAGAATTAATGCAAACAGATGCCAAGCCTGATGCCTTGCACACTTAATTATGGCTGCAGCAGCAACAGCCGTAGCAATAGTAATAACGTGTGAGGCTGGAGTGGGAGGTAGGGATTGGACCTGCTGCTGCCATTGTTACCATGTCTGCAAAAGCAGCGACCGCGTCCCTGTCTGCAAAGCCAGATTCTTAGAGTCAGTCACCTCCTGCCATCAGAGAAGGCAAAGAAGAACTAGAGTTGGAATAAAAAAATTCAGCTTCCCTTCCTGTCTCCTAGTAACTTTCTTGGGAAAGCCACTTAACCACTGACAATATCACTTTCCTCATCTATAAAATGGACATAATACCATTTCCTCTGAGTGCCTCAGGGCTGGAGTGAAGAGCTCATAAAATAAAGCATCTGAAAGTGATTTGTAACAGTACAACCAGGCGATGCCAGTTGAACAAATGTAAGCGATCCCTGTGATCTCTGCTTCGTCCTAGGCCCCAAGCCCTGGTCTTGCAATGCTTCCCATCTGTCTTCTCTCAGTCTTCTCTCTTTCCCCCTTTCCCATCAAACGCCCTGCCTTTGCAGAGGCCTCCTCTACCACACAGGTTCCCTGGAAGCTCCATCCTGGGTCCCACTCTCTTCCCTCTTCAGATCAATTTACTCATCACTGGGGATGAATCTTTCTTAGGGACACTGCCCTTTCTCTTCTAAATCAGAGGTGGCATGATCAGGGATGGGAGTGGGGTGATTTAGCCTCCATAAACTCCATTAGTCTCCACTATGCATTGCCTGCTATGCCAGTGAACTTCGAGGCAGTTCCTCCAGCCCTCTGCCCCACGCCCCACCCCAGGCCCCCAGAAGGTGCTTCTCCTCTGGTCCTACAGAGATTCTAGAGCCGCCTTGAACCAAACCCTCATGGCTTCCTCTCCATTTTCTGAACCCCTGCTGTGCCTAGGTCTCAGGGTAAGGCTATAAAGGCCGACGTTGACTCATCTCTTCCCCATGGTGAGTTCAGAGACAATGGAGGAGACCAAGGTGACTGGCTGCCTTTAGGGCCAGGGTTCTTGCAGCCACTAAAGGAGCCGTGGTGGGTGGGAGCTGGCCTCAGTGCCCCCCCCCCCCACCCAGGAGGGCCTCGCTCGCATGGCACTTCGGCATCACTCTGCTTGCAGGTGGGGCCTGCCAGCAGCCATACCTTCCAGTATCTGTGTGAACTTTGGCACGTGGCTTCTCTGTTCCTCAGCTCCTGGGCCTCTGAGCTTGTCTCAGCCTCTCTTTCCTTGTCTATTAAAAGAGGAACTTATCTCAGGGGTGGTGTGACGTCGGAATGAGGTAAAATGTGTGAAAAGAGGCTGGGAGGTTGTGGCATATGTCAGATGTTCATTGCTCTTCCCCTCACTTGCCTTGATGAGACCTCAAGGGGCCCCATCTTCGCAGGGTACATGAACAAATCCATTTTTTTCTTTGGACGCGCCGCGCGGCTTGCAGAATATTAGTTCCCCGACTGGGGACTGAACCCAGGCCCCCTGCAGTGGAAGCACCGAGTCCTAACCACTGGACTGCCAAGGATGTCCCCCAACCCGTTTTTTGAGCTTTTTATATTCAACCGTAGTTATCAGTCTTTAACAGAGCTATTCATTTATATAGTGACTATTTAGTGAGTTTCTCCCACGTTCTGGTACAAGGCTGCATGCTAAGGACGTAGTGGTGAACAACATTCCCATGGTCTCTGAGCTCATGGAGGTTGTCCTCTGACTGCAAACTCTAGCCCTCTGCCGAGGACCCGTCCAGTCTCCAACCCAGGAGAATCTCCTAATCGGTATCTGGTATCAAAGCAGAGGGATCATGCAAGATGCCTTAGAGTCACAATGAGGGAGCAGCAAATGATTGCAGTTAAGTTCTATCACTAGCTAGCTTTGTGACTGTTATGGACTGAATGTTTATGTTCCCTCACCCCAAATTCCTATGTTGAAGTCCTAACCCCCAATGTGATGATATCTGAAGATGGTATCTGGGAGGTAATTAGGGTTAGATTAGGTCATGAGGGTGAGGCTCTCAAGGTGGAATTAGAGGGTTTCTAAGAAGAGAGAGAAAGATAGCTCTCTCCATCTGCATGCACAGAGGAAACACCATGTGAGGACATGGCAAGAAGGTGGCTATTTGCAAGCCAGGAAGAGAACCCTCAACAAAAACCAAATTAGCTGGCACCTTGATCTTGGACCAGTCTCCAGGACTGTAAGAAATAAATTTCTGTTGTTTAAGCCACCCATAAAGTATTTTGTTATGGCAGCCTCTAATGCAGTGACCTGAGTTACTTATCTTCTATATGCCTCAGTTTCCTCACCTGGAAAATGGGGATAATTATAATCCTATCCATGGGTTGAAGGGAGGATTAGATGAAATAATATAAAATGCTTAGCCTAAGGACTTGCTCAACAAATGGTAGTTATTACCATATGATCCAGCAATTCCATTCCTGGGCATATATCCAGAAAAAGAGAAACCACTGATTTGAAAAGATGTATGCACCTCAACATTCATAGCAGCACTATTTACAATAGCCAAGACATGGAAGCAACCTAAATGTCCATCAACAGATGACTGCATTGAGAAGATGTGGGGTGTGTGTGTGTGTGTGTGTGTGTGTGTGTGTGTGTATACATATATATAAAATGGAATATTACTCAGTCATAAAAAAGAATGAAGTTCTGTTATTTGTAGCAACAGGGATGGACCTAGAGAATATGAGGCTTAGTGAAATAAGTCAGACAGAGGAATGCAAATACCATATGATATCACTTATATGTGGAACCTAAAAGACAATACAAATGAATGTATACACAAAAATGACACAGACTCAGATACAGAAGACAAACTTGGGGTTACCAAAGAGGAGAAGGAAGGGACGAGGGACAAATTAGGGGTATGGGATTAACGAATACAAGCTACTACATATAAAATTGATAAGCAACAAAGATATATTGTGTAGCGCAAGGAATTAAACCCATTATCTTGTAATAACCTATAAGGGAGTATAATCTGCAAAAATACTGGATCACTACATTGTACACCTGAAACTAACACAGTATTGTAAATCAACTCTACTTGATTAAAATTTTTTTAATTAAAAAAATAAATAAATGATAGTTATCCTCTCTGTGCCCGATTGGAAATGTAAATCATAGGATGATAGAGCTGGAAGGGGTCTTGTCAGCCCCCTCACTGTATGGAGGAAATGAGGCTCAGAGAGGAGAACGGCTTGCCCAGGACCACACAGCGAGGGAGAGTCTACCCTAGGGTCTCTCCCTCCTGCTCCAGGCCTGTTCCCATCCACCACCAGGAAAAGTCTTGTCCTCCCTCCTCACCACCCATCTCAGCCTTCTGCTCATCCCTGCCACTTGGTACATCCAGTGGAAACTGCCACCTCTCACGTGGTGAGTGGCTCCTGTGTGAGGTTGCTAGGAGATGAGACTCCATCACTGAATTCCGCACCTGGAAATTCTCTTAAATTAGGTTGTTGGAATTCTTCTCTTTGGAGAAAACCCAAATAGGAAAAAAAAAAAATTCTCATCCATGTCTGCCTTGAAAAATGTTGTGGGTGGCACCAGGGCTACGCTAGAGTGTGAAGCACATTTATAATAATAGCCCAACACCTTCCATTGGTTTTGCCCTTTGGTGGTTTGCAAAGCATGTTTCCACAGATTGTTGGGCTAAGCCTCTACAATCATTCATTCATTCATCCATCTATTCATTCATTTATTCATAAATACAAATTTAGCCCCTTCCATGTACCAGGCACTATTTTGGTGCCAGGGGTTTAGCAGTGAACAAGCAGACAAAACCCCCTGCCTTCATGGGGTTTCTGCTCTAGCAGGAGAGACAGACAATATATAAGTAAATAAATAAATATGTAATACAGAAATACTGGCAAAAGTTATGAAAAAAATAAAGCTGGAGAAGGGAAGAGAGAGGGAATTGTTTCGAGTAGCCGGGAAAGCTTTCTCTGAGATACTTTCTGGGCAGGGATTATTCACATTGCTGGATAAATGACTGACCCTCATTTTACAGATATAGAAACACGGCCCAGACTCACAGAGCAGGTAGATGGTAGACCGGGAGGAGAATTCATATTCTGTCCATCCAGTCCTGTGACAATGCAAAGACTCATGTCTGAATCCAGGAAGCCAGATCCAAGAACAAGGTAAACTCAGTCTGCAAGGAGATCAAGCACTTGTGTCCCATCCAGTCTCACCACCCACTATCACTGTGCACTGGGCCCTAGGCTGGGCACTGGGGCTAAAGAGATGAAGCAGACGTGGTCCCTGCACTCAGGGAGCTTCCAGGCTAGAGAGGAATATAAGACAAGTTCACATGTAACTGTGAGTTGCGTTAGAAAGGACATGTCTACTCCAGGCCCTTCAGAATGGGGCTGCCTCTCCAGCACACACTAAGAAAAAGCTCTCCGGTCTCCCGGATTTTCCTCTCTTTAATCAACAAATGTGAATTACGTGCTGACTCCAGGCTGCTCACTGCGAGGGGTCACCTGCACAGTCTCTACCACCCGGGCACCTCTACAGCTGGCCCCCTTCTCCACGCCACGGCCCCTTGCCTGGAATACCATTCCAGCCTCCTAACTTCTGCTTCTCCCCTTGCCTGTGATCAGCACACACTTTCAGCATGTCCTCCACTCAGCAGCCAGAGCAATCCTCTTAAAACTTGTATCAGTCATGCCACTCCTCTGTTCAGAACCCTCCAAATCATTCCTCCAAATCATTCAGAGGAAAAGCTAAATCCTATGTTAGCCTCTAAGACTCTACGTGATCTGCCCCCATCTCACATCTAGGACCTTACTTCCCTCTTACTACTCTCCCCTTCTCTTCCTTCCCTCAGTCACACTCACCTCCTTGCTCTGCTTCCCATGCACCGGGCGTGGGCCCACCTCAGGGCTGTTATACACTTGACCCTTGAACAACGCTGAGGCTAAGTCACATGTAACTTATAGTTGGCCCCCTGTGTCCCAGGTTCCTCTGTATCTGCAGATTCAACCAACCACGGGCCACATCATACTGTAGTATTAATACTTACTGCTGAAAAAGATCTATGTATAAGTGGACCCACACAGTTCAAACCCACGTTGTTCAAGGGTCAACTGCACTTGCTATTCTGCCTGGAATGTTCTTCCTACAGGTATTCACAGGACTTGCTCTCTTACCTCCTCTCAGTCTTTGTCCAAATCTCTATTTCTTTTTCTTTTTTTTCGGTACGCGGGCCTCTCACCGTTGTGGCCTCTCCCGCTGCGGAGCACAGGCTCCGGACGCGCAGGCTCAGCGGCCATGGCTCACGGGCGCAGCCGCTCCGCGGCATGTGGGATCCTCCCGGACCGGGGCACGAACCCGCGTCCCCTGCCTCGGCAGGCGGACTCTCAACCACTGCGCCACCGGGGAAGCCCCAAAGCTCTATTTTGATTTGCGGCCTCCAGTCCATCCCCATCTCAACGTTCCTATTCCCAGCTTCTTCTCCCTGTCATTTATCACCTTCTCCTACATGGTATCATTTACTCATCTATTTTGCTTACTGTTTGTCTCCCCTTACTAGAATGCAAGCCTCATGAGGACAGGGATTTCTGTCTGATTTGCTTAGTCCATATCCCAATAGCCCAATGGGACAGTGCCAGTCATATAGAAGGTGGCTGATAAATATCTGTTGAATAAATAAATATCTAGACAAATCACCTTCCCCACACCAAGCCTATTTCTCCTCTGATATCCCTTTTTTTCTGTTGATGGCAGCATCCTCCCCAGCTCAGCAAGCCTTGCTTGGAGCCAAACAGTGATGAAAATATTTTATCTACACTGTGGTGATGGTTCCAAGACTCTGTGCATTTGTCAGAACTAATCCAGTTGTACTTTATTATAATGTAAATTATACTTTAATAAAGCTTGACATTAAGGGGAAAAAAAGGTCCAACAAGCCTTGCTTGGAGCTGAGAAGATGATGACCCTGTGCTGGCGCCATGGGAATAAAGTGAAACCTTGTAGCTCCTCTTCTTTCCCCACTCCTCAAATCCAAATGAAACCTCAGTCTTTACATCTGTAAAATCAAGGTAATACTACCTATTTCATAAAATGAAATGAGATCACGTGAATAAAGATTCCAGGAAAAATATGTGCCACAAAGCAGATGCCTAATAAAAAATAATCCAGCTGGCAGTGAATTCTGGGGAGACTTGCTCCAGAATATCTCCAAACGGTGTCAATTTCTCACCCTCTTTCCCATCCCTGCTGCTGCCGGGATGAGTTAGGAGGCTGGAAGGAGCCGTGCCTGGAGGAACAAAAAGCACTGAGGGGCAGAAAGGAGAGGCGTATGGTGGGGGGTGGGCGGGGGGTGACCCCGAATGCCAACAGGCATTCGGTTTTAGTTGAATTCCCAACCCAGACACGATCAGCAGCAGTCATGTGTACCAGGGGTGAGACCACAACTCTCCAGGGCCACAGAGCCCCCATGGGGCTCCCAGAGAACCGAGGGAGCCCTCCTCCCTCCTGTCTCCTCTGCCTCAGTCACACCCAACCTCCATCCAATAGGCCTCCTCTCTCTAAAGGGGCGCTTTACACCACTGCCCGGGTGACGGCTGTGAGAACAGAAAAAGCCACAGAGCGTGACTGCCTGCAGCTAATTGATTTGTGTGAGTTGCTGACAGAAGGATGTGCACAGTCCCCACGGAAGATCAGGGGTGGGGGCATTCCAGGCAGAGAGGGTGGGGGGAATCCGCCTTGGCTCTCTCCGCCAGCCTGCTGTGCAGTCCCACAGCACACTCCCTGTCTGGCCTCTGTGAGTTTACTCCAAGGGAAAGAAAAGGAGAGAGACAAGCAGGAAGGGAAGAAAGAATAAGGAGAGGGAGGGAGAGAGAGAGAGAGGGCGAGAGGCAAACCGTAGGAGACAGACATAAAAATAGACGCACAACAAATTAAGGTTTTTGAGCATTTACTATGCACCAGGCCCAAGTTCTCACTAAAGAAGGAGTCAACAAAAAGGCAAAGGGAAGAGAGGTGGACCAGAGAATGAGGCGGGGACAGAAAAAATGATGGAGGGAGCCAGGCCACTTGGTACCCGCTCTGACCAGGTTGGTGATGGATGAGCAAGATCAGTCCTGAATACTGGGATAAACCTGTCTCTGAGTTAGAGGTTAGTGAGGGGGAAAGGACATGGAGCTCTTCGGGCCCTAAATACTTTTAGCTAATGGGAGAGGAAAACAAGGATTGGCCAGCACAGAGGCACAGAGGAGCAATGCCCACCGCAGGCAGGGGAGGGGCGGGGGGAAAGAGCATGAACACCACGCATCTCCCTCCCTGGACCAGATCATCTCTGACATCTCATGACCTTGTTCTTCAACCGAGTGTAGTTTACAGATCTTTCTCGACTTATGATGGGGTTATGTCCCGATAAACCCATCGTAAGTTGAAAATGTATAAGTCGAACGTGTATTTAACACACCTAACCTACCAAACATCACAGCTTAGCCTCACCTACCTTAAACGTGCTCAGAACACTTACATTAGCCTACAGTTGGGCAAAATGATCTAACACAGAGCCTATTTTATGATAAAAGGTTGACTACCTCATGTAATTTGTCAAATACTGTACCGAAAGTGAAAAACAGAAAGGCTGTAAGTGTATCGGTTGTTTACCCTCGTGATCGCGTGGCTGTCTGGGGGCCGTGGCTGCCGTTGCCCAGCATCACCAGAGAGCAACGTACGGCTCATCACCCGCCTGGGAACAGATCAAAATTCAAAATGCAAAGTATACTGAATTATGTATCACTTTCGCACCATCATAAAGTCGAACCATCCTAAGTTGAACCACCGTAAGTGGACCATGTGTAGTTTAAACTTGTTTTCTTTGGGGATTTTCCTTCTCTTCAAACCCATCTGATAAAACCGACTGTACAGGGAAAACTCCTGGTGATGATTCGTAGAGAGGGAGCATCTTCACTCGGACGACCAAGCCTAGGAAGGTTTTCTGACCTAAGCAATCTCATTTCTGGACTGGCTCTCAATGTGGTTATCAGGGAAAAACTAATCTTCGCCTTCAACCTGACACATCAGACACTGTGAACTGCTTAGACTTCCTAAGCCTCATCTGTCACTCCATAAATAACGCCATCCTGGAGCTGTGACGATCTCTAATGCATCATGGTTTATAAATGAGTCTGACATTTCACCTGGTACATGAAAAACACTTATAATCAATCAGGTAAATCTGAAACACTGTAAAAATAGCTTATAGCTTATGTACCTACTGCCAAGAAAAGCTACAAATACTCATGATCCACCAGCCAGAGATGTGCAATTAAAATAAAAGAAGGAAAAAGGGGGGGGGGGGAATGAGAGGACAGTGTAGTGCAGTGGCTTACACCAGGGGGTGCCAAACTCCGGCCCATGGGCTTTTGCGAATAAAGTTTTACTGGCACACAGCCACACCCATTGGTTTACACATTCTCTACAGCAGCTTTCCTCTACAAGGCAGAGTCCAGCAGTTGTGACAGAAACTGTGTGACCTGCAAAACCTAAAACATTTGCCATCAAGGTCTTTACAGAAGAAGCTTGCTGACCCCCAGGATACAACATGGGTTCATGCTTTGTGTTCACAGAGGCTAAATCCAGGGCGTGTTGTTTTCTGTGACCTCGGCTTTTCCACTGATAAAATGGGTTTATAATAACGATCTCCCAGGCTGAGAGTTAAGTTTTTTTAAAAAACATTACGTAAAAGCACTTTACCCTGCTTGTCACACAGGAAGCGTTCATCAAATAGCACCTTTGTGCTATCAGCATCATTTTAGCAGATGCTGCTTCCAGGAGACACCGAAGTGCAGGGGAGGCAGGGCTGGTTGACAAACTGCACCGTGATAAATGCATCCCAGGGACTCGCGAAGGAAGGTGAGGGAAGCCCCCGCTTAGTGAGTGGCGCTCTGGGGCAAGCTCATATTATTTCGTCTCTGATTCTTGGAAGAACTCTGTGCCACGTAACAGGGAGGATGCTGAGGCTCAGTGAAGTCAAAGTCACACAAAGCCAAGGAAAGCAAAGCCCAGCTCTGTGTGCTTCAAAGCTTCTACCATTAATCTGAGTGCTTGAAGATGCCAGTGGAATTTTACTTAGAAGAAGAATAATTAGTGGCGACACAGTGGGCCGCCTCCAAATACTTGTGTTTCTGTGTAGGAAAAGGGCCCTGATTTACAGGAGCTTCAGAGGAGAAAACCAGGACAAAATCCATCCCTTTTCTGATCTCATTCTGTCTCGAGGATACGTGATAATCTCAATGTGAAATGCACAAAAATACAAAAAGCAAAGCAAAAAGAATCTCAAGTCCAAAAGGTTTAAGTCTGTTCTAAAAATAATCTGACAAGAAGAAAATAATATTCTATGTGTGTAGAGTATTGGTGAGTTACAAAGAATTTCCATGTATATGATTTTATTTGATCCTCACAAAAATCACATGAGGTGATGATATTTAATAATACTGTGTTGTATACTTGTAATTTGTTAAGAGGATAGATCTTAACTCTTCTCACCACACACACACACACACACACACACACACACACACACACACACATAATGGTAACCACAGAGAGGTGGTGGATCTGTTAATTAGCTTGATGTAGTGATCACTTCACAATGTATGTGTATACCAAAGCATAAAGTTGCATACCCTAAATATGTACAATTTTTATGCCAATGATATCTCCATAAAGCTGTTAAAAATAATTTATAGGGCTTCCCTGGTGGCGCAGTGGTTGAGAGTCTGCCTGCCAATGCAGGGGACACGGGTTCGTGCCCCTGTCCGGGAGGATCCCACATGCCACGGAGCGGCTGGGCCCGTGAACCATGGCCGCTGAGCCTGCGTGTCCGGAGCCTGCGCTCCGCAACGGGAGAGGCCACAACAGTGAGAGGCCCGTGTACCGCAAAAAAAAAAATAATAATAATAATAATAATAATTTATAGCATAAATGTAAAATAATATGAGATTTAAAAATAAAAAAGTAAAGCACACAGAAAATAAAAAATTTCCTAAAAGTGTAAAAACCAATCATATAGGGAAGGTGAGATACATGTCATATCCTCCCATTTTACAGAGAAGAGAAACCAAGTCCTAGAACAGTAAGTGCCTTAGCCAAAGTCACAGGGCTCGCTGGCTATAATTCAGAGCTTTGGCTCAAACCTGAATTCTCTGAGACAAGAGTGATCAATCACGGGGCTGCAGCAGAACAAATTTACACAACTGAGTGTTTGTCAAGATGAAAAATGAAAATTACTCTGCTCCTTTTTAGCAGCCAGAGTCAAAAACTTGCAGGGAAAAAATAAAAAAGCATTTTCTACCCTCAGAGGTCTGAGGTGCCCAAGTGTGACAGAACCTCTCATATTCCTTAGATCTACAGCTAGCTTTGGAGGTCCCCATGGGCACCCACACGGGGTGCTCCCTGGTGGTGGGTCTCATCAGTGGTCAGGGGCATCTGGGCAAGATAAGTGCAAGGTGTCGTGCCTGTCAGCCTTACATCTAGACACGGATCCAAGGAGAGGAAAGAGAACTCTCCCTCCTGTATTTAAACTTCTCCTGCAAGGGCGTGGGTAGCAGTAATAAGGGAGCTCTGGAGGCTGGGATTCAAGCCCCCCTAACTAGTTGGGTCACCTTAGGCAAGTGACATGACCACCTTCTCCAACCTCAAGCTCTTCATCTACTAAGAGGGGTAATACTTGTATCTACCCCTGGGGTTGCTGTACGGACTAAACAAGCAAATGCATGTGAAATAAGTGTCCAAGTGTCTGGTGCAGAGTCCGCAGTAAAAGCACGGTGGTTATCACTGTTGCCACTGTCACCACCACTACCACACTGGACTGCATGACAGCACACTGGAAGAGAAGGACCACTTCTGGGACTGCTCAGGCTCGCAGTCTGACTCTTCTCACTATTTGACCCGAGTTAAGACACATAAGCCCTCTGAGCTTTAGTTTTCTCCTCTATCAGATGGAAATAATAAGCCCGTAATATCTGTGTAGTGGGGTCATTAGGGGGAATCAAGGAAGATAATAGATACGAAAGGGCTTTGCAAACAGTGAAGTGGTGATCGCAAATGAATCAAGGTCACTGCCAGCATCACCACTGTTAGTCCTCAGTGACGGAAGTGTTATCGTACTGGGTTAGGAACTAACCTGCAGAACCATTCCTATTCTTCTTTTTTTTTTTTTTTAACATCTTCATTCGAGTGTAACTGCTTTACGCTGCTGTGTTAGTTGCTGCTGTATAACTCCATTTCCGTATCTAATACAACGATACCGTTTCTTCCCCCTTTGGTCTTTTGTTTCATGATTTGGTGCTTGCTCTCGGCAACCATTTCCATACTATATACTCATGACGGATATGATGATATAATGAGAGCTATCTCTTTTTTCGATCCTACTACTGTATCCCAGGAAGAGAGACTTCTTCTGTGACATGGCAAAGCCACTAGGAGTCAGGCATTATCCTCATTTTACAGGCGAAGCTGCCCTGGGTCCCAGGCAGGGACCGGACTCTCCTCTCCCCTCCCCCCCACAGCCCAGCAGGCCAGAAGACAGAGCAGATGAGGTGCTGGTTACACACGGTGGGAGAAGCTTCAGCAAGTGACCACGGGCAGCCCTCTTCAAAAGGTCCCACTAAACAAGGCAGTAACTAACATATGCCTTGGCTAAGGGCTATAGTCTCTTAACCTAGAAGTTTCCAAAGAAATGGCATGCCCTCGAATGCTACACGCTCTCTTAAGTGTCTCCAAAGATGCACGTATTGCAGATTTGGCTCCGGATATTTCTCCCTCTGTTCTGAGGCCACTTTCATGGCCAGCTCTGACATCAGCCTGACTTCAGAGACGGCCCTGTTGGTGAAGATGCACAGGTGAGGCACACGGCCTGCCAGGGGGTGGGGGAGGCAATCCCCAACCAGTCCCCAGGGCATAGGTTGAGGCCATCTTAAATATCACCTGGAGATGTCCTCCACTCCACGTAGTGTCCCAGCTCAACCCAGCTATGAGTGTGATGGGGCAGCAGTTAGCGCGAGACCGTTAGCGCGAGTCCCGCTCCACCCGTGGTCCATCTCCCAGTGGTCCTCGCTGCAGACAGTGCTGTGAGAGGGCGGATCGTGGCCTTCTCCCCAGTGTCCTCCAGGCCCTCCAGGCTCAGGCTGGCCAGTGAACTGGGGGCCCCGGGGGACAGGCTAGGGGCTGTGTCCTGCAGAGCTCCAGAGCCCTCGCCGTGGCCTCCACTGGCCAGGCCCAGGCTTTGAAGCAGCAGCAAACCTGCTGGGGATCACAGTCCCCGATCCCCATCTCTACGACCTAATGGTAGCAGCGGCTCCTTGGGTCACAGTCTGCCGGACCAGCCTGGTGGCCTGAGGAGCCTGTGGGCCGGCCGGGTCCTGGGCGCCTGGCTCCCTCAGTGATGACGGCTGGGCGGGGTCTGCGGACCTGACCCTGAGGGCACTGCCACCTGAGATCTGCCTCCTCAGCTGGGCCTGGGCAGTGGCGAGAGGACCCAGACTGGGTGCTGGACTAACGCTTCCGGGCAGGGCAACAGGCGGTGCAGGGACCCCTTCCTCTTAGCCAGGGCCTGGACCTCGGAGGGCGAAAGTTGAGCCTTGGGACCTTGCCCTTTCTTCTCAGAACAGAAAATAACATTTGTTTTGGTGGAGGTTTACGGGCACATCATGACCTGACCATGACCTGACTTCAAGAACAAAGGATCTGACACCAAGAAGTTGGCAAACTAACCTCATCCCCTCCCTCACCTTTCCCATAAAAGGGCTTTGCTGAAAGCTTTCGGGGAATTCAGGGTTTTTAAGGCATGAGCCACCCGTCCGTCCCCTTGCATGGCCCTGCAATAAGCCTTTCTCTGCTCCAAACTCCGATGTATTGGTCTCGTTTGGCCTCACTGTGTGTCGGGCACACGGACTTGCGTTCTGTACTATGAGGACCCAGGATCTTGCAGACGTATTGACTGGATCATTCTCGATCTTGACCACCCTGACGGTAACCCACTGTCTTGGCAGTTCCTGTAGCATGTATAAGGGGGACATTTTAAACAGCCAAGTGACTACTGATACAGCATAATCACAAAATGCTGTCCACAGTACAGCAGGTATGAAATCATTCTAGAAACAATCACTTTACACCAAGTTCTCCCATCCTCCCGAAAGAAAAAAAGGGAGGAAATGAGTGTAACTGATGACATTTTGGGGGTCAAATTTATGCCTGGGGTTGATAACCCCGAAATTATCTCACCCACTCCTACCAACAACTACCGGAGTTTAATGTGTCCAAGAGTGGTGTGTGTTTATAGGTAAACAAGCACTGTAAGACATACCACAAGAACAAACATTCGATTCCTGGAACATCAAAATAGCTCCTGTACCACTGTGCATTAGGTTAACTGAGAGATGGAAATAGACTAAATGGAATGGAAATGTTTCCCCATTGATGTTAACACAGTAATTACCAGGCCCAGAGCCTGATTTGCCATGATCTGAGGCTACCAGATCACTCCTTTACAGCACTGCCATCCTAAGGGCTTCTGGGCTCTGGTAGAATCAGGGCTATAATCACAGCAGTCCTGCTAGATGAAGAATCCTCCAAAATGCCTTAGAATTATTAGCTCTTCATTCACTTAGCAAACTGCCCCCCTGAAACATGGGGTTGACAATTTCAGAAATTAAATGATATTTTTAAAATGAACTTTAGCACAGTGCCAGCTGTGTGAACGCCAACATTCAATCACATTGCTCAGAGGCCTGGGCAGCCTGTGAGGTGAAGGTCTCTCCCAAGGGAGCTCTCGCCAGATGCAGAAAAGGCTACTGTCAGGCCTAGGGACTCCCAGGATGGGATATATGTCAGTCACTCATGGGTCCAGTGAAAAATGTTTAAGTCACCACATGTAAAAAGTAGGGTACATACACGCAGTATGATCACAAGAGTACCAAATTATGCGTTTGTAAGACGTTGCATTCAAAAATTGATGTGGGCAGTGAGGCTAGGAATTGTCTTCCTTCCTCCTTTCCTTTCCTTCCCTCCCCTTCCCTTTATTTCCTTCCTTCCTTCGTTCGTTCCTCCCTACTTTCTGTCCTAACTTACCAACTTCCTATATCCCTCCTTCCCTCCTTTCATTCAATAAATACTGTGGGTCAGGCACTGTGCCAGATACTGATGGTAATATAGTAAAAATGAAAAGAAACTTGATCTTTCATTGTATATTTATGCATTTTCACAAGCCACTTTTTTAAATAATAAAAAGACATTTCTTCTTTCTTGACATAAAAATAAATGTATTATTAAAAATAACTGGTTGTGAAACTTTAAGAAACAATCATGGAACCTGGCATATTGACCGGATAGCTGTGGCTATTAAGGATTTACTGGCAATAAGCTACCCATGATCAACGTTTTAGGGTTTTCTTTAAGGTGAGGAAATCGTAATTTTCTAGAGATATGCAACTGAAGTATTTACAGATGAAATAATATGATGTCTGGGATTTTGACTCAAAGCAATCCAATGGCCAGGTGTTGATAATTGCTGATGCTGGGTGGTGAGTACATGGGGGTTTTTACAGGAGCTTTCAGTTTTGCATAAGTCTGAAATTTTCTATAATAAAAGCAAAACAAAACCAAAACCAAAATTATCATATAAAAGTAAATGGGGGCTTCCCTGGTGGCGCAGTGCTTGAGAGTCCGCCTGCCGATGCAGGAGACGCGGGTTCGTGCCCCGTTTCGGAACGATCCCACATGCCGCGGAGCGGCTGGGCCCGTGAGCCATGGCCGCTGAGCCTGCGCGTCCGGAGCCTGTGCTCCGCAAATGGGAGAGGCCACAACAGTGAGAGGCCCGCATAACGCAAGAAAAAAAAAAAAAAAAAGTAAATGGGACAAGTCTGCTGGGAAGTGCTGGGGGTGGGGGAGGGTGGAGAAAAGGAAAGTAGGTACCTAGACAGAAAAGACATTAAAAAAAATTATTTTTAACCTTCCTCTACCTCCTCATTTAGATAGACACTATCATTGTGAAGCTTCTCCAAACACAAAAACATTCTTCCCGTATTCAAGTTCTTCGTTACAGACCCACAGCCTCTACCTCAGTGGGTCCCCACAGTACTCTGCACGGTTTGATGATGGAATTTATTCTGCTATATTATCGTTCATTTATGTGTCTGACATCTCTGTTGACTCCAGGAAGGCAGAAGTTACATCTTGCCATTCCTGAGTCCCAGTTCTTCATACTGGGCTGCATCTACAGTGAATGCCTGGTTAAAGTGATCTCACAAAATCCTGGTACAATTTGTAAGTTTTAAAATGTTTCCCCTAAGGGAGATCAGCTCGGTGCTTCGTGACCCACTAGAGGGGTGGGATAGGGAGGGTGGGAGGGAGGGAGACGCAAGAGGGAAGAGATATGGGAACATATGTATATGTATAACTGACTCACTTTGTTATAAAGCAGAAACTAACACACCATTGTAAAGCAATTATACTCCCAATAAAGATGTTAAAAAAAAAAATGTTTCCCCTAAAATTGCAATAACTGATGTCATAGGTCAGAAAGAAAGCATCTACATATGAAGTGTTAAGAGCAGATTGGCATTTTTCCCCACTTCAGAGCAGCGTGTTGATTCTGCCCACACAAAGAACCTCTCCCTTTGCAGCTGGAGTGGGAATTTGTCTTTGGCCGGGTTTGCCTCCAATGGAACTACCAGAGCACACAGGACTGTGCAGAACCAACTACAGAAGCAAATTCCAATTCCCACGATCAAGGTAAATACCTCTGTTCGGGATTTGAGTGGCTATAGACAAAACTGTCAGATATTTAGCCATCTCAAGACCCAATTCTCTTAAGACTTTATTTAAGGGTAATTTTTATGAATGAATGGGCTAGCAATGAGACCTTTCCATTATTTATGAGATATCTTAAAGTGAGAAGGGGAATTTCTTAAATCTAAACCTCACACCTACATTGCACAATGCATTATAGGAATCTCAGCTCCACTGTGTCCCGAAATGAACTAAGACCTGTCCCCAAGTGACCTCTTCCTCCCGTAAGCCTCACCTTGCTGAAAGGTGGAAACCACCCCTGTTGAGTGGTAGCATTCGCCAGGGCTGCCCTGCCCAGTACCCCCAGCAGACCAAACTACTGGGCACACCACAGGCTGGTCACATTACATACAGAGCTGCGTGAGATGGTACATGCACGATGCCTAGCAATTATCAGGCAACTGTGACAATGTGGCAAGATGGCACTGGGGGCACAGATGGCAGAACCTAGATGTCAGATCCAGATGACGCTGAAGGCAATAACGTTAGACTTTTGGAGGCACGTGGGTGCAGGCCTAAGATCTGAGAGGCATAATATCAGTGCCACCACTGTGAGGAATTTGGGGAAGCCTGAGAAGCTGAACTCAACGATCATCTCCCAGACTCACCTGGTGTCTTCAGCTGTAGAAGGATCCTTTGCGTTTATTGCAGTAAAATGTCACTTGTATCAGATTTAGGAGTTTAGAGTGCTCATTTTCACCAAGCCTCAAGCCTCTGCTGGGCTAGTTCCCATCCCCACCACAATGTCAGAGTGAAATCTTTTAAGTCTGAATCCAAACAACGCTATCATCTCTTCAAACCCTTCCATACATCCCCATCCACGGAGCTATTTTCTCTGGGTTCCGGTCCTTGTACCCTCCCCTCCCCGTCTAGGCCCAGGGTGATAACAGCTCCCCACTGTTGCCATCTGCTGGGCGCTTCACCATCACCTACCGGGGGCCCTGTCCTTGCCCACACCTCTATAAATAGACCATTCATTAAACCCTCTTCAGTCACCCTATTTGAATGTGCCATCTATTTCCTGCAGAGAAATACATGGACTAATTTTGTAAAATAAGAATAAAGATAGTTGCTCCTCCAGATATCCAGCTATGCTCCTTCAAAAGTGTGGTATAGATGAGATAAACAAATAGGTCAATAGGAGAGGATCAGAGGCCTTGCATATGTGGGATGTGATATATGCTGGAAGGGGCAATTCAATGAATGAAGGGGAAAGAACACACTCTTCAATAAACAGTGTCAGGACCACTAGCCAGCCACATACAAAAGTAAAACCTGTACCACACACTCCGGGCAGATGCTTACTTATAAGCCAAGTCTAAAAGCTAGGCCCTGAGTTCCTCAATACTTAGCACACGTTCAGAGACTTAAGGAATCATCGAAGTTGGGGCAAAAACAGATGTATCTCAAGAGATTTTCTGGACCAGATCCCTGCATCCTGGTAGGAAGAAGGGTCATTCCCATTTAACAGATAAAGAAACTGAAACCCAGACTGATTATATGGCTTATCCGGGATCACCTAAGCAGTAGCAAAGGGGACACAATCAGTAGGGCCTGGTCTCACACAGCTTTGAACTTGAAGACAAGACACGTAACTGCTGAGTTGTGCACTGTTTTCCCCGGCATCCCAGTTTTTTGTGCAGAGGCTTGGACACGAGTACAGACAGCTGCTGCATGTCAGCAGAGGGGGAAATAATACCTGTTCATCAGGGAGCTAATTCTGCAAAGCACACCATCTAATTGGTACCATACACACGTAAATAGGATGCTCTAATCAGCAGGCTAATCGGCAGGAAGACGTGAACTGCAATCTATATCCCTCGTGCCCAAACTATAATGGAGCAAAACTGAAGACGACGTACAAAGCACTTTACTTGGAAGACTGATGCTTTTCTAGGCAAGGTGTTCATTTCCAGAACAACTTCCCACACTGTCGGACATCCAACCCCGGGAAACAATGGACACCAAACAAAGAAATGTCTGGGGCAGCTTTTCCGCATTTCTGGAGTCTGTGGGAGACAGCACAGTGCAAACAGTAAAAAGCACAAATTTAGAAGCAAGGCAGATCGGGGTTCAAGCCCTGCTCTGCTATTTCATAACTCTGTGACCCTAGGTAAGTCTCAGCATCTCCAATCCTGCTCTCTCGCCAGAAAGAGGAGGATAATAATAGCCCACTGGAGTGCTGGGATATTCAATAAAATAACAGAGGTAAAGTGCCAGCACATCCTCAACAGTCAACAAGCTTTAGCCATTACTATTAGACTGATTTCTTTGTATGGCCCATTGTCTTGTTAAACAACATTCCCAGGGCAGTGTTCTAAAATGTGAGCAAGGCCAGTACTGCTGGATTCAGCACATTGCCTCTTGGAATGCAGCCCTGTCAGTTTTACTGGCCTGCAAAGTTGTGTTGTTTTTTTTTTCTTTTTTCTTTAAATTTAGTTAATCGACAATAAATTAAAATCCTAACATTTCACATAAAAATCTGGATTTCCAGTTTCTCTTGGAACAATAAAAGGTGTGGTGACAGAATATCTGCATTCCCTTTTTGCCACAGCGAGCTGGAGCTGAATGGCAGCTGCCCCCTTTAGAAGGGCCAACATGGATTCTCCACTGCCATAGTCCCTACCCAGCCCAACTGCCCCACCTGCCTGATCCTTTCCAATATTTGAGTTTGGCACTCATCCTGATGTGAAGCTTTCTGTCCCCAACCTGAAGGTAAAAAAAATGTGAATTTGGCAAATGTAACTCTTTGTCAGAAGGCAACTTCTGATGTAATAACGGTGGATTTTGGAACTTGGACTTTGGAATTTGATGGACCTGAGTTTGACGTGGGGCTCTGACACTTCCTAGCTGTGTGGCTTTGGGACGGTTTGTCTCTGAAACTCAGTTGTCTCTGAATTATCCCTGAAATTCACATTTCTTCACCTGAAAAAGGGGGCTCAAACCCTTATCTCCCAGAGCAGGTATGAGGATGAGATCAGTGAGATGCCTGTGACTTTGTTTGCTTAGTTGAAAGTAGTACATAAGTCAAAGGAATTTTTTCCAGATCTGGTCCTTCATCTTAACGAATTTGAAGTTTTCACCTGGAGCCGCTGGCTCCCACTGTCCAAATTCCATTGTGTTCCCAGAGATGAAAGGTCACTTCACTGATTGAGATTGAAAATTCCTCTGGGGGACCCTTATTTTACCTACATGACTGGGCTTGAGGGGGTGTTTTTCAAACACTGTCCACAAAACAGAAGGCTACTACGTAATCTTAACTTTGGTTCTGGAAACTATTCGCTAAACGCACACATGATGTACATCTACACGGGCCAGATGTTACACTTGCTGGACAGTGGGGATAAAGCAGTGAATGGGACAGACGTGGTCCTTGAACCCATGGATCATACGTACTTGACTGGGCACGTCAGAACCTGGTCGCCTTCCTTACATTCAGCTCCTCTATCGGTCCCACATAGATGATAAGACATTGGAGGTATGGGGTAGAGTTCCACCCTCCATCTTTCTCCTCTTGCTGCCTCATCAGTCTTATTTATTCCCTGCCCATGTCTGAAACTTTTTTTTTCTAGTTATCTCCATCAAGAGTGATGTCAAGAGTCATATGTATCTAACTAAAATCCTCACAGGTGTGGAAAAGAGATCTTAAAAATATGAATGAGCCATCATCGGATGAATGGATAAAGAAGATGTGGCACATAGATACAATGGAATATTACTCAGCCATAAAAAGAAACGAAATTGAGCTATCTGTAATGAGGTGGATAGACCTAGAGTCTGTCATACAGAGTGAAGTAGGTCAGAAAGAGAAAGACAAATACCGTATGCCAACACATATATATGGAATTTAAGAAAAAAAATGTCATGAAGAACCTAGGGGTAAGACAGGAATAAAGACACAGACCTACTGGAGAACGGACTTGAGGATATGGGGAGGGGGAAGGGTGAGCTGTGACAGGGCGAGAGAGAGGCATGGACATATATACACTAACAAACGTAAGGTAGATAGCTAGTGGGAAGCAGCCGCATGGCACAGGGATATTGGCTCAGTGCTTTGTGACCGCCTGGAGGGGTGGGATAGGGAGGGTGGGAGGGAGGGAGATGCAAGAGGGGAGAGATATGGGAACACATGTATATGTATAACTGATTCACTTTGTTATAAAGCAGAAACTAACACACCATTGTAAAGCAATTATACCCCAATAAAGATGTTAAAAAAAATATATGAATGAGAGAAATTTACTGATGGGCAATGAATTGCTACATGATCATATTAACAGTGACAACAAAAATAATGAGCACTTATTAAACATCTGTCACTTGCCAGGCACTGCACTATCTCATTTAATCCAGCAACCACTCCTCAAGGTATGAGAATCCCAGTTTTACAGATAAGGAAGCTGAGGCTCAGATCACATGGAGGTCCACAGTCACACAGCTGTAAACCCCAGAGTGAAGGTTTTACCCCAGGCCAGTCTGACTCTCAGGCCAGTGGGCCTCTCTTCTATATATTATCCAATATCTGCTTTAAAAATCAGTCTGTATAATTTACCACCTTATAAATTCTCTCCTCTCAAGTGGATATAATAGGAATAGTTAAAACCACTCAGCTGGAGACATGTACAATACAACAGATACATTGCTTTTTCTTTAAAATTTAGTTATCTTTAAAAGGAAAACAAAAACCTTTGGGAGACATGTTTCAAAATCTTCCTAATGAGGTATTCAGCTGATAATCCACAATGGCTTTGATTGTGGGATAAACATGGGATTGCCATTCAGACTTTCCGGAAGACATATGTAATTACAAAGATGTAGCAAAGTATGAATAACAAATTGTTTTTCAACTCCTGGCACTGAAAATTGCAGCATCAAGAGGCTTTAGGCTGGGAGGATAAGCATCATACCTGCCCCAAAATACCCATTAGACTGTAGGTAAGCACCTTTCTCTTGTGCCAACTCTCTTCCCAAAGATTGGGATAAGGTGTCTGCATGGTCTTTGATGAAGTAAAAACCCAGCCCATTGGCCCTCCCTCCTTCTCGGGCTCACCACCGCCCCCTAATGAGTTAGACAGCTTCAGAGCTCCCAGCAGCAATTACATTATGAATGATTCCAGGTTCTTTGTATCAGGAAGGTTTTGAAGTCATGAGATTTTAAAGCAAACAGGACCCTGGGTATTCAAATCCTGCCATATGGGAGGAAACTTCCAGGGCTGAGGGATCAGTTGATGGCACTGATAACGATGATGGTTTCACGAGTCTATACTTATCTCCAAACACATCAAGTTGTATATATTAATTACCTACAGCTTTTTGTATGTTAATCATATCTCAATAAAGTGGTTAAAAAATGTTACATTGGTTAGATACTGGATGTGTAACAGGCCAAGTGTGCTTCAAGACAGGTTCTTGGCCCCAAAGAAGATTTTGTTCAGAAGGTGTGGTTGAAAGTTGTGACTGTCTTACTTCTTCCCCCCATGGACAGTCTGAAAACCAACCCCAGGTGGTCTCCTAATAAAATATATCCTGAGCAGTTAAAAAAAAAGAAACCCTGTCAGAGACAGAAGTCAAATACCCATATGAGGCTGACCTCTGCCGCCTTCCAACCATGCTCCCTAAATTCCATCGTCTGCTCCAGAACCTCATTTGGCCAAGCTCTGGGCCGGGGGCCCAGGACACAAAGATAAACAGCACGGCTACTACCCTTTGGAGTTTATATTCCAGTGGAGAGACAAGTAGTAACAACTAATTACTGGGTCCGTGACAAGTGCAGAGAGACATAGGAGAAGTCAAGAAAGCAGATGGGGGACTTCCCTGGTGGCGCACTGGTTAAGAATCTGCCTGCCAATGCAGGGGACACGGGTTCGAGCCCTGGTCCGGGAAGATCCCACATGCCGCGGAGCAACTAAGCCCGTGCGCCACAACTACCGAGCCTGCACTCTAGAGCCTGCGAGCCACAACTACTGAGCCTGTGTGCCACAACTACTGAAGCCCGCACACCTAGAGGCCGTGCTCCTCAACAAGAGAAGCCACCGCAATGAGAAGCCGGCGCACCGCAACAAAGAGTAGCCCCCACTCACTCCAACTAGAGAAAGCTCGCGTGCAGCAAGGAAGACCCGACCAGCCAAAATGGAAGGAAGGAAGGGAGGGAGGGAGGGAGGGAGGGAGGGAGGGAAGCAGATGAACATGGGCAGTTCAGCCAGATCTTGGGAGGGTTTGGGACGGTCCATGAAGGAAGTGACACTGGAGAAGCAGAGTACATTGGAAGAACCCGAGGATGCCCAGTGCGGGCTGCAGCGGGGGAGCCTATGGTGGGGATAAGGCTGGTGAGGCTGCAGGGGTTGGGTAAAAATGTGCTGAGGGCTCTGAAGTCTATTTTGAGGTCAGCGGGAAGCCACTGACGGGCTCTAGGCAGGGAGTCCACTGTGAAAGGTGACCGCAGCACAGTGGAGTAGACGGTGAGTTGGAGGCAGTGGTGAGCTGGAGTGAGCTCGCCCAGCTCGAGAGAGCCACACGTACATCTCTTCCCAACTCCATGTCCAGTCCCCTCGTGTTGGTGGCAGGAAATCAGCCATGGTGGGAATATTTGCATGACAGAAATCGGAAAACACTTCAAATCAGGGATCCCCCTGCCTCAGAGCGCCAGTTGCTAAATATTTACCGCAGTGCACCACTGGTTTAAGAGGACAAGGATGGTGGGGGGAAGAGCGCTTAGGAACAGGAACCCCGGCAGGAGAGGGGTTTTCAGGGTGGCGGCAGTGGGGATGAAGGAAAGGAGGTGAGTGTATGTTTGTCTACCAGCTGTGTAGGATGAAAGGGAGAGACTCACAGGCGTCACAAATATTCCTAAGCCCCTCCCACGTCCAGGCTGCAGATACAGAAGGGAGAGGACGGACTGCAGGCCCTCAAAGAGAACACAGCCATGTGAGAACTACTTTAGTTCATGGTCAGATATGCCCACTTTCAGAACGCATTAAATCCTCTAAGATACATTCTGGCAATAATAATAACAGCAGCAGTGGCAGCTATAATACCTACTGAGCGCTCACTGAGAGACCAGCACTAAACATTATTTAATTCCTATTACTACTCAGTGGAGTACGTTTTACAGATGAGAAAACTGCAGCTCAAAAGATTGAGTAATAGCCTCACAGACATAGAAAACAAACTTATGGTTACTAGAGGGGAAAGGGGGGGCTTAAATGAGGAGTTTGGAATTAACAGATACACACTACCATATATAAAATAAACAACAAGGGGACTATAGCACAGGGAACTATATTCAGTATCTTATAATATAATGGAAAGAATCTGAAAAAGAATATGTATATATATATATACACACACATATATGTATGTATATATATTATATATACACATATATATATATATAACTGGATCACTTTGCTGTACACCTGAAACTAACCCAACATTGTAAATCAACTATACTTCAATTAAAAAATCAACATCTGGGCTTCCCTGGTGGTGCAGTGGTTAAGAATCCGCCTGCCAATGCAGGGGACACTGGTTCGAGCCCTGGTCCGGGAAGATCCCACACGCCGCGGAGCAACTAAGCCCGTGCACCACAACTACTGAGCCTGCGCTCTAGAGCCCGTGAGCCACAACTGCTGAGCCCGCGTGCCACAACTACTGAAGCCTGCGTGCCTAGAGCCCATGCTCCGCAACAAGGGAAGCCACCGCAATGAGAAGCCCTCGCACCGCAATGGAGAGTAGCCCTCACTCACCACAACTAGAGAAAGCCCGTGCGCAGCAATGAAGACCCAACGCAGCCAAAAATAAATAAATTTATTAAAAAAAAAAAAAAATCAACACCTAAGAAAAAAAAAAAAATCAACACCTAACATAACAAAAAGTTCGAGAACTTTCCCCCAGCACCTGTCGGTGTTGGAAGCACCAATGGAGGAAGAAGATCCCTTTCCAGGGAAGGCGGCACTGAGCTCTGCTCTGAAGGATGGGAGCACGTGAGGAACTGCAGGCAGAGGGAACAGAGTGAGCGAAGGTGAGGAGGTGGGGAGACAGGACTCCCAGGCCCCTGAGTGCACCACGGTCTCTGTCACCAGTACTCACTTCTACCCCTGCAGCATTAAAATAGCCACGGACAATACAGAAACAAAGGAGCATAGCTGTGCCCCAACAGAACTTTGTGGACGCTAAAATTTGAATTTCATATAATTTACACATGTCACAAATATCATTCTCCTTTTGATTTTTCCCCCAATCATTTACAGTGTAAAAACTTTCCTTACACAGACCATGCACAAACAGGTGGTGCGCCAGATGTGGCCCTTGAGCTGTAGCTTGCAGATCCTAGTCTACAGCTGAGCTGTCCAAGAGAAATAAAATGTGAGCCACAGCAGTAATTTAACATTTTCTAGTAGCCGCCCTTTAGAAAGTAAAAGGAAACAAGTGAAGTTAATTTAGTAAGAGATTTTATTTAACCCAGTATATATAAAATTTTACCATCTCGATGGGTAGTCAACATAAAAATTATTACTGGGAAGTACATCTTTTTAAAAAAATTGGTACCAAGGCCCTGAAATCTGGTGTGTATTTTATCCTTACAGAATATCTTAATTTGGACTGCCACACTCAATGGCTCAAGAGCCACCGGAAGCAGGACTAGAATCTCTACATTTTTGTTGTTTAATCCTTAAAACAACCTGCACAACAGACAACTGTGTGCCCATTTTACAGACCGTGCTTTTTCCACTGGGACTTCCCACCACTGCTCCACCCCCAGCTCTGACACTGTGGCGGGATCACCCCTGATGACTCAGGGCAGCATTCGTGGAGGTACAGACTTTTCCAGTCATTCTCCAAGACCCTTCTCAGGGACTGCCCCCTGCATGTCACCTTCTTGATGAGGGCCCAGGCTGGTCGGGGCCTGGGAGTTAAGTTTACCATGGCATTTGCTACCCTGCACGGGGGAGGGGCCTCACAGGAGCATATTTCTTTTGCGACTTCAACTATACAGTTGTAGGGGCTGTTCGAGAGAGAAAGACTTGAATACTGTAAGAAACCTACCAGCCCCTGGCGCTCACCACACACATGCCCTGAACTGACGGGGTGCCTCGGAGTGACATGACTGGAATGTAAATTCAGTGTTCCCTCAAGCCTCACATGGTGTGATCATCTCTCTGCTTCAAGGGCAATTTAAGGGGTTTTCGAGGGTAATGTAACCTACAGGCAATTTTTTAAATTGAAGTATAGTTCATTTACAATGTTATTTTAGTTTCAAGTATACAGCAAAGTGATTCAGTTATAATACATATATATTCGTTTTCAGATTCTTTTCCATTATAAGTTATTACAAGATATTGAGTACAGTCCCTGTGCTATACAGTAGGTCCTTGTTGTTTACCAGTCTTATATATACTAGTGTGTATGTGTTAATCTCAAACTCCTAATTTATCTCCCCCCATCATATCCCCTTTGATAACCGTAAGTTTGTTTTCTATATCTGTGAGTCTATTTCTGTTTTATAAATAAATTCATTTGGATCATTTTTTTAGATTCTACATGTAAGTGATATCATATGATATTTGTCTTTGTCTGATGTATTTCACTTAATATGATAATCTCTAGGCCCATCCATGTTGCTGCAGATAGCATTATTTCATTCTTTTTTATGGCTGAGTAATATTCTACTGTGTGTGTGTGTGTGTGTGTGTGTATGTGTGTACATATACACACACACACACCACATCTGTAGCCATTCATTTATCGACGGACACTTAGATTGCTTCCATGTCTTGGCTATTGTAAACAGTGCCACTATGAACACTGGGGTGCATGTACCTTTTCCAATTAGAGTTTTCTCTACATGCATGTCCAGGAGTGGTACTGCAGGATCATATGGTAACTCTATTTTTAGTTTTTTAGGGAGCCTTTATACTGTCCTCCATAGTGGCCATACCAATTTACATGCCCACCAACAGTGCAGGAGGGTCCCTTTTCTCCACACCCTCTCCAGCATTTATTGTTTGTAGACTTTTTGATGATGGACATTCTGACCGGTGTGAGGCGGTACCTCACTGTAGCTCTGATTTGCATTTCTCTAATAATTAGGGATACTGAGCATCTTTTCATGTGCCCGTTGGCCAACTTACAGGCAATTTTTACTTCTGGTCCTGACGTTAGATGTTAACTCCACCCCCACTACTCCACAGTATTGTGCCCCAGCTGTCAGGCTCCCTGTCTCCCCACATTCACTGCAAGCTCCTTGTGGACAGGGGACGTGTTCTATTCCCCCTGGGATCTCTAGGCCCTGGAATAGTAGCCAGCAGCTGAAATACATCAAACCACAGAGATATCACATTATGGTAGATGGTTGATGAATGAATGATACAAGTCTTTTCAGAAAAGCCCTATCATTCATTGCACAGCTCTGCCAGAAGACACAGGCCCATAGATCAGTCAACGACTAGTCACCCACTCACAAATCTCATCTGAGATTTATCCATATGTGCTTCTCGCTTGGGTCAGAGAATAATAATAAGGTAGGTATCATTGACATAGCTCAGGCAAAAAAAAAAAAGGACTACAAAAGGCAGAAACAACGCTTTGGGATTTTCAGACCTGGGTTCACACCCTTATCCTGACACAGATCAGTTGAAGCACCTTAGACAAGCCTTTCCTTGGGCCTTGGGCCTTCATTTCCTATCTGTACAACGACGAGATAGAGCTCTAGCTAGCTTGGCAAAATTGGGAAGATAAAATGAGCAAATCTACGTGTGAACATCTGCAAAGGAATCCCTGCTCAATAAATGTGGTGTTTTCTTTCTTTCCTTCTGACCTTAATATGTGTATGTATGCTGGAAGCCCTGATGCTCCCATTGGAGGGTTCCTTTACAAGCAGCTACGTCCCATGAGTCAGCCAGAAAGAGGGCATTTGATGGTGCAAGATTATTTTTGTTCTCTCTCTCTCCCTGCTTCCTTCCCTCTTCCTCTTTCCAGGAGAGTCTAAGAAAATGGTTCCTTTAAACATCTATTCCTCCTGCCAGGAGTCAGTAGACATCACACCTTCCCTGATGCACATCTGTAATTCATTAGGTACAATGGAAGAATTGCCATCATTATGTCAAGAGCGACTTGTGAAAAAATACATATAATTATTTATTTGCTTATAATTTTCTTGGCTATATGAATTGGGGCTTTGGAAATAACTTATTTATGCTAATCCAATGTGTCAACAGCCTGCTGAAATCACCTAAAATGGAGTAATTTTATGATCACTTTGATCCAAATTATTGGAAGAAAAGAAAAAGTGTGACATTCAAATGGCCTGCTTGGACCAAAAAAACAAACAAACAAAAAACACAACTTCTCCCTTGAAGGCTTCAAATAGCCACAATTTGGCTGGTTACTGATCTTCCTTTTTGGGAGGTCTTTCATTCCTCAGGATCAAGAGTTTCATACCTTCTCTGTGTCAGATTAATAGCAATAATAATATAGTCTCTTGCTGTAACTAGATCTGACTAAAGCGGGTGGAGGTTGCTGTTTCTTTAGTCGAAAGAGAGCCAGCGTGGTGTTGAGAGAGTCAAAGTCCTGCCCTTTCCAGCCCTCAGTGTCTGTGGCGGGAGGGAGGATTTGGCACCAAGGCCAGGGGCTCCTCCAGGGCAGGACTACTGGGCAGGTCCCATCTCTGGGACCTCAGCACACAGCCTCACCCAGAGCACCCAAGAGCAGACACTCACTGTTTGTTGAAACACTGTTTGTTCCACAGATCAAGCTTCCAGGAACGATTCCATGAATGTAATGCAATGAGCCAGTAAGTGAACCCCTCCTATTTAGAAAGTGGTCCAGAGCCACTATTAGTGGTGTGACCTTGGGCAGAACATGTGGCCTCTCTGAGCCTCAGTCTCCATCTACCTCAATGGGAGATGGTAAGAATTAACTACACAGCCATGGGAAGCAACAAGCACAGCGCCCACTCATGCTCAGCACTCAATAAATGGTCACCTGTAATATTATTTATAATAGTAATATCCTTATCAAGGAGCAGGGTGAGAGGCTGTGGTTGAAAGGGCAAGGACTTTTCGAGTATATCAGACCTGCTTTCCAACCTCCATCCTAGTGGTTAAAGCACAGGATTGGAGCCAGTCTCCCTGTTTTTAGGCCAATTCTGCCATTTATTGGCTCAGGGCAAGACTCTCAACCTTTTCATGCCTTACTTTCCTCATCTGAAAAATGCAGATCATACCAGCACCTACCCTACAGGGTTACCGTGAGGATTAAATCAGTTACACATGGCAAGACCTTAGAATAGCGTCTGGCACATGAATATCAATTGCTCTCATCATCGTCATCATCACTGTATTGGGCACGTTAATTAACCTAGTTTCCCCACCTGCAAAATGGGAATAACAACGCCTGCCCACAGAGATGTGAGGAGTCAATAACAGGTACCTAGTACACAGTACATGCCAAATAAATGTTAGTTTTCCCCCTCCTTCCTTTTCTCATTCCAGTACCTAGCGAGCTTTGTCAGAGGGGCTGTGGCATTTGTAATGCATACGAGGTCAGTCTTGCCTGCTTTTATTTCTTTGCAGAATCCCTTTCTAACCATCTTTTCTTTTAATAGTCTCAGGTCCCCAGACAACAAAGAACAGGCCACATCCCAGGCAGGAATGAAATCTTTTTTTGACTGGGCAGGGCCAGGAGCCAATGGAAAGGACGCCACCAAATTACCAACTGGTCTCAGAGGTTTCCGAGAGAGGATTAAGAACCTGGGCAAGGTTTGCAGCACTTAACTTGCCCAAGCCTCTTCAATTGCAGCTTGTCACCCCCTGAGTGAAGTGGTGGATGAAATCAGCATGTATAATTTCTCATTTTCCAAAGGTTCAGAGAGGAGTGTTACATTTCAGCATGATTAACACTGCATTTACTTTTATTTTTTTGCTTTTGCATGTTCCCTTCCCAAGGATCAGTGATAGCGTTCAAAGAAGCGAATAGGGACAGAGGTGAGTACTTCCATAGAACAGCTGCCCAGCTTTAAGTGAAACACTCAAAGGATCGATAGTCAGGGAGAGTAATCTTCCTTTCCTCTCGCTTTGCCAGATTTAGATTCCCTGTGTGTGTGGGGGCGGGGG
>NW_006783002.1:712184-724727 GCF_000442215.2 Lipotes vexillifer
AGGGGCAAGAGTGCCATGAAGGGGCATAGGCAGAGCTTGGGGGATGAAGGTCAGCGTGGGCTTCCCCAGCCCTGAGGGGGAGGGGAGGGGGAGGGGGAGGGAGAAAGACCAGGGTGGGGAAACAACCAGCCTCTTAAACCCAGGCTCACAGTCATTCATTCATCCATCCATCCAGGCATTTGTTCAACAACCTCTCACCTCTACTAGGTTAAGCTGGGCTCCTCTGCAGACTTTAGCCCATTTCCTTCTAGAACCTTCCCTGATCTGAGACAAGGTCAAATTCCTCCAAGATCTCACAGCTCTGAGCATATCTCATCTAAAGCACTGGCCACAGTGGCAAATACAACATTTATTTATGTAATTATGAAATGAACAGCTGTTAGAGTGAGGTTCAAACCCAGGATCCTCTGTCTCCAAAGCCTGTGGAGCAGTCAGAGCTCTGGCCTGACGCTAGGAAGCCTGGGTTCTAGCCCTGGGTCTCCAATTCACAAGCTGTGTGATATTTCATAAGCTACTTCCTCACTCTGGGTCTGTTTCCTCGTCCTGCTCTCATCTTCCAGAACTCGTCGTCACGTAGAATCGATGTGTACAAGGAAGGGGCCCTGGGAGTGAAGCCCAGCAGATGTCAGAGGCCCCTTGACTCGCGGAGCCAGGCTCCTGCTCACATCCCACGGCAGCCTTTCTGTCCAGAGATGGGCTCACTAACGTGGAGGCCTGGGCCCTCACGCCATTACCATGACAGCACAAGCCTGTCTCCTCCCTCTTTTCCTCTGACTTTGAATCTCACAGGGGCCTCTGTGCCAGACACCAGAAGCGATCAGACTTCACTGGGGATGGGCGCCATGGGCCTCCTCATCTCAAGGTGTTATAGCAGCAGAGGTCCATAGCGACACAACTGCTCGTTAACAATTGCCTCTGTGATACGAGGTATGGGGACCCCTTTAGTTCAGGAAAATTAGAAAGTGGAAAATTTAAGTAAAGCCCTCTCCATCTAATTGCCTTCCTGTTGGCTTATATGGTCCTTTGAAGGAAAGAAAACAAAACTCTCTACCCTCCATGTAGGCCTGGGATTCATAAAACTTGAGCATTCTGCTAGCAGGAACACAAGGCTGATGTCCCCTCTGCCTCTGTAGGCTATTAGAAGGAAATACTGAAGAATGTCTTTGTGACCAGCTGATGGGAACAGACTTCTCCAACCGCCCCACCACGCCCAAATTCTAAGGTGAAAAATATGAAAAAAAGATGAATTTGCTAATCCCAGAATTAAAGTGATTGCTTAACAAAGCCAATAGAGTTTGAGAGAAGATACTTGTCTACAAGAGGGAAGGGTTTAGTATTTAGAACACACCAGGAACTCCTTGCACTGAACAAGAAAATGTCAGGAGCCCTAACTGACAGATAGGCAGAGGATTTAGAAAAGTAGTTCAGTGAAGAGAAATGCAAGGGGCCAACTTGCTATGTAGATACTCAGACTTATTTATAGTCAAATAAATAAAAAGAAAGTTGTGTTGTTTTTTTTTTTAAAGCTATGCCTGCACCCATCAGATTGGCACAAAATTCTACCCCAAGTGTCAGAGGCTATGAGGAGGTATAGGAAAGAGGAAGCTTGATGTGAGGGTGAGCGCAGACAGGAGCAGCCTTGGAGGAGAGCCATCTGGAACAACTTAGCCAAGTTAAATACGCACGTACGGGCTTCTCTGGTGGCGCAGTGCTTGAGAGTCCGCCTGCCGATGCAGGAGACGCGGGTTCGTGCCCCGAGCTTTTTTTCCATTTTATTGTCCACCGAAGCTTAGGAACAAAGAAATCTAAAAACTTTTTTTTTTTTTAAATCAAAGGCTGGACTTCCCTGGCAGTCCAGTGGTTAATACCCCACGCTTCCACTACAGGGGGCATGGGTTTGATCCCTGCTCGGGGAACTAAGATTCCACCCACAGGCCATGCAGCACGGCCCAAAAAAAAAAAAAAAAAAAAAAAAATACGCACGTGCTCTCTACCCCTGGCAGACAGACTGGAACAACGAAACAATTCTCACACAGGTCTGCTGCGGGTGTGTAGGAGGATGCCCACTGCAGTGTTGTTTATAATGGCGGCGAGTTGGGAACCCTCCTGGTGTCCCTCTCTGGAGAAATGTGTATGTAGAACGTTACGCATGCACAGAGGGACAATTTTGTATACACGGCAACACGGGTGGATCTTACAAATGAAGGGCAACGAGAAAAAAGCAGGAAACAGGATGAGGTCTACAGGGCAATGTCATCTATGTCAATTAAAAATATGTGAACACAAAACAATACCTGTTTTAAAAGAACACACATAAACAAACATATGGGGGAGGGCAATAAGAGTGGGGAATGGAGATAAAAGGGAATGATGAGTTCAAAAAAGTGGGCCTAGCAAGGCTCAAGGATGACCTTTCGTAACAGGAAGAGAACAATGAACTCAACATTCAGCACCTGAAGTCTAAAAACAGCAATAGCATTGACCTGCCTCGCCGACGGTGGCTGTTGCTTTGTCCTTGTCACCCAGCAGAGGCAGAGACTTATACTGAGGCAGCACCATGGCCTACCAACAGTCTCCATGAGATGTTCTAAGACAGTTCTTGGGACTCAGGGGAATGTGATGGGCCTGGAAATCTGACTGACCTGGTGTCAACCTCCCCTCTTTCACATAGCAGATGTGGGACTCAGCCAAGCCACTGAACCTTCTCTAAGCCTCGGTTTCCTCCTTGTGAGATGGGGTACTGACCCCACCCTTCTTTGAGTAATTATGAGATTTTAATTGGATACATATGAAGCACCTGATCCCTGGGCCATGCTTGGTCTATAGCAGGTACTCAATAAATGATAGTGTCACTTCTATACCCTCTAAGGTGTCCAATGTCCCCATGGTTTCCTCCCCATTTCCATTCCTAGCAAACCCTCCTCAAGAAGGATCTAGAACCCACACTAACAACAATTATGACCGCCCTCTTCTAGGCCAGTCATTGATCTAAGTGATATAAAGACATCATAAAGTTGGTAGTCTAATCCCTACTCTGTGGATGGAGAAACAGAACATTAGTGAACTCACAGACTTATTCAGATTTTGTGACCAATTCGTCACTTTAGTGAAGTTCATCCAGGAATGAGGCTGAGAGTAAGAAGCAGCTTTTCCAGCACCATGTAGTCCAGCCAGCATGGTACGTGTTCGTAGTTCGTAAGATCAGTACATTATCCAGATTAAGCCTCTCTATGCCAGGCTCTGCCTTGTTTCCTAGTGGATCATTTTTCTTCTCAAAGCAGGGCTTCTCAGTGAAGACAGAACAACAATGTAGACATTCTTTCATATCACACATGCTTACTGAGCACCTACTGCATACTAGTAGAAGCAGATCCAGGCACTAGGGGTGTAGCAATGAACAAATGAGACATCACCCTTGCCTTCATGGAGCTTACATTCTAATAGGGGAGGAAAGACCACAATGAATAGATAACAATATAATGTCAGGGAGTGATGACTGCTGAGAAGAAAAATAAAATAGAAAGAAAGAAGAAAGAAGGGTTGGGGATGGGTACTATTATAAAAGTTAGGACTGAACTCTGACCAATTATAAACAACAAGGGCAGGGCAGGTGGACATGAAGAGGGGTGTGTGACTAGATTCCCCAACCACTAATTGATTTAATAGTAAGTCTTGCAGGGAACAGTAAACATGCATCTCACAATATTCTTCTCCCTCATCTCAAGAATGTGCAGAAAACACAACCATAAAAATCTAATGGGGAGCAGCAAAAGCAGTCCCAAGAAGGAAGTTCATAGCAATACAGGTCTTCCTCAAAAAACAGGAAAAATCCCAAATAAACAACCTAGCCTACTACCTAAAAGAATTAGAAAAAGAAGAACAAGCAAAACCTAAAGTCAGCAGAAAGAAGGAAATAATAAAGATCAGAGAGGAAATGAAGAAAATAGAGGTTAAAAATAGAAAAAAAAGTCAATAAAACCAAGAGCTGGTTCTCTGAAAAGATAAACAAAATCCACAAACCTCTGGACAGGCTCAGCAAGAAGAAAAGATAGGGGACCCAAATAAACAAAATAAGAAATGAAAGAGAAGAAATAAGAACCAATAGTGCAGAAATACAAAAAATCATAAGGAAATGCTATGGACAGTTATATGCCAACAAAATGGACAACCTACAAGAAATGGACAAGTTTCTAGAAACATACAGCCTGCCAAAACTGAATCAAGAAGAAACAGATAATTTGAACAGACCAATTACTAGAAGTAAAATACAATCTATAAAAATCAAACAAATATACAAACAAACAAACAAAAAAATCAAACATGAAAAATCCAAGACCAGATGGCTTCACTGGGTAGGGAATTCTACCAAACATACAAAGTAGAACTCATACTGATTCTTAAAACCCTAAAGTCTCCACACAAAAACAATCAGAACTCATCAATGAATTCAGCAAGGTAGCAGGGTACAAGATTAATATACAGAAATCTGTTGTGTTTCTTTACACTAACAATGAAATATCAGAAAAAGAAAGTTAAAAAAAAAAAATCCCACCTAAAATTTCATCCAAAAAACCCCCAAACATACCTAGGAATAAACCTAACTAAGGAGATGAAAGACTTATATGCTGAGAACTATAAAACACTGATAAAGGAAATCAAAGGTTATTCAAGGAAATGGAAAGATATCCCATGCTCTTAGATTGGAAGAATAAATATAATTAAAATGGCCATAGTACCCAAAGCAATCTACAGATCTAATACGATCCCCATCAAATTACCTAGGACATTTTTCACAGAACCAGTTTAAATAATACTAAAATTTTTTTTTTTTTTTTTTTTTTTTGCGATATGTGGGCCTCTCACTGTCGTGGCCTTTCCCGTTGCCGGACGCGCAAGCTCAGCGCCCACGGCTCACAGGCCCAGCCGCTCCGCGGCACGTGGGATCCTCCCGGACCGGGGCACGAACCCGTATCCCCTGCATTGGCAGGCGGACTCTCAACCACTGCGCCACCAGGGAGGCCCTAAATAATACTAAAATTTACATGGAACCACAAAAGAACAAAGCTGAAGGCATAACCCTTCCAGACTTTAGACAATACTACAAAGCTATGGTAATCAAAACAGTGTGGTATTGGCACAAAAACAGACATATAGATCAGTAGAACAGAATAGAGAAGCCCCCAAACAACCCACACACATATAGTCAATTAATCTTCAACAAAGGAGACAAGAATATACCATGAAGAAAAGACAGTCTTTCTAGCAAGTGGTGTTGGGAAAGCTGAGCAGATGCACATAACTCAATGAAGTTAGAACACTCCCCCTCACACCATACACAAAAATAAACTCAAAATGGCTTAAAGACTTAAATATAAGAATGACATCATAAAACTCCTAGAAGAGAACATAGGCAAAACATTCTCCGAAATAAATCATAGCAATATTTTCTTAGGTCAGTCTCCCAAGGCGAAATAAATAAAAGCAAAAATAAACAAATGGGACTTAATCAAACTTATAAACTTTTGCAAAGGAAACCACAGACAAAACGAAAAGCCAAACTATGGACTGGGAGAAAATATTTGCAAGCAATGCAAAAAACAAGGGCTTAATTTCCAATATGTACAAACATCTCATACAACTCAGTATCAGAAAAACAAAAAACCCAATCTAATAATGGACAGAAGACTTAAACAGACATTTCTTCAAAGAAGACATACTGATGGCCAACAGGCACATGAAAAGCTGCTCAACATCACTAATTACTAGAGAAATGCAAATCAAAACTACAATGATGTACCACTTCACACTGGTCAGAGTGGCCATCATTAAAAAGTCTGTAAATAATAAATGCTGGAGAGGGTGTGGAGAAAAGGGAACCTTCCTACACTGTTGGTGGGAATGTAAATTGGTGCATCACTATGGAGGTTCCTTAAAAAACTAAGACTTATATGATCCAGCAATCCAATTCCTGGGCATACATCTGGAAGGACGAAAACTCTAACTGGAAAAGACACATGCACCCCAATGTTCATAGCAGCATCATTTACAATAATCAAGACATGGAAGCAACCTAAATGTCCAACAACAGATGAATGTATAAAAACGATGTGGTATATATACAATGGACTATTACTCAGCCATAAAAAAGAATGAAATAATGCCATTTGCAGCAACAAGGATGGACCTAGAGATCATTATACTAAGTGAAGTAAGTCAGACAAAGAAAAATATCATCTGATATCACTTATATATGAAATCTAAAAAAATAATACAAATGAACTTACTTACAAAGCAGAAATAGACACACACATAGACAACAAACTTATGGTTAGCAAAGGGAAGTGGCAGGTGACGGATAAATTAAAAGTATAGGATTAAAACGATCAAAAAAAAAACCAGGAGTGTGCAGATAAAGTTCTACAATATGCAAAGCACCTTCACTCCCATCTTCTAACTCTGATCCAGTTAGAAGTGGGCTCCATTTTACAGATACAGGAATTGAGCTCAGAAAAGAGAAATGACTTGCACGAGATCATCCCGCAATTAAGCACCAGAGGCAGAAATTAAAGCTCAGTCCCACGACCCCTGCTCCAATGCCATCTCTACTAGGTAACACTGCCTGACTTGCTGATCAATAAAACAAGGCTGGTCTGTTGGCTTGTTGGCACCAAGAACAAGAATGTTAATCATATTACATGATCACTTTATAGTTGCAAGGTGCTTTCATGGCACAATTTCATTGGATACTTTCAAGAAATGGGTCAGAGAAGAGCCAGGCTTGATCATGGTCACATGGTAGAAAGCAACATGTGTTCAGTTCCAGGGCTCGGACATACTGAAACTATCACCTTTACCATCATTGGACGGGCCTCACTACCAAGGCAAGAGCATAACAAACGCTTAAACACAGGGCTCACAGTTGGTTTTGAGTTCTCCTAAGACTCACTCGTGCCCCGCTCCTGCTCCCCACGGGCTTTCTTACCTCCTCTTCTGGAAGAAAATCTGCATGAAGAGTCTGCCCTTCCCGACAGCCCAGACCTCTTCACCCCTGCTGTCCTAACAGCCCCCCTCGCTGAGATGGGCTTTGAGACAAGCTAGGGAATTGTGGTCCCCTACAAGGGACAAAGGAAATATGAGCTGTTGTTAGGACGATGCTGGTTATTAGTAGTGAAGGCAAGAAACCTCCAGGGAATGTATACAGCAAATGTGATCACCCATAGCCCCAAACCCTGTAATTCTGAAGAAAAGAGACTTCATTTTACCTCCCAAGCTCAGAGTGACACTTTTGCCCTGATGAGTGGGGCAAATGGTCCCTAAAGAGCATTTAGAAATATGTGGGGATGAGAGGTAGGTGTGAATGCATGACAGCTGCCATCAACTGGTTACAAGCCCAAGATGTCGGGGCTAGAACTTGGATTTGCAAACGGCAAGGGATCCTTTAAGAGCCCCATGAGCAGAGCTCCTGCTCTGCCCTACCCCCCTCGTGGAGATGAACTTCTGGACTATTTACAAGGGTCAACAAAAGTGGCCTAGACAAAATGACTTTTGCATCATTATGTCAGCTTATGAAATATGTTTTGAGTGGCGGTTTTATTTTTATTTTTTCCAATCTCGATCTTGAAAGGTCAATCCAATACTTAATAGATGGACATCCCAGGGTTTGTAATAAAGTCAGGACCCGTATGATGGGATTTGGATGGCAGGACCATTTTCTTTTGCAGAAAAAATGTAATAAGAGAATCTGTAAGAAGGGGAGGTTAAAATTATATTTTGAGGGTAGTGTATAGTGCTGTTCTGTCAGAGGCACAAAAGCCCCTGCCCTCGGGTAGAACCAGGCCTTCTCCCTTCCCGGGGTTCCTACAGAAAAGCAGCCCAGGAAGCAGGAGGACGGGGGGCAGTTAGGGAGATGGGGCCAGTCCCCCAGCTGCTAACTATGACACTTGAAACCAGAAACTGACCTTTTTCTCCAAGCCGATGATGGAAGCAGAGACGACTGTAACAGAATCGGGCAGAACTGGTGTGAATACTGGTCTGCACCCACCAGCTTTGAGAATATGGACAAGTCATTGCCTTTCCTAAATCTAAGTTTCCTCTGCTATAAAATGGGAACAAAATGCTTGTTTGGCAGGATACACAAGCTCATGAAGCTATGAGGCTTAGCATGCAGTAGGTTCTCAATAAATGTCAGGTTCCACATGACTCCCCTTTATTTTGACAAATTCACTTATAATATATAAGGGAGATGGATATGAGCCTGGGCAGGGTGAATACCAGCTGACTTGGGCAGGGGTCCTCTTCCACAGCCTGGTGGGAAATCAGCCATGAAGCCAATAAAGTATATTAACGAAGCCATTTTCAAAGCCCAGAGGAGAGATGACTAAATGCTTTAGGACAGGAAGTTTATGCCTGTTTTGTTCAATAGTGCAGATTTTTTTAACTGAAAAGAATACATGTATAACAAAAGACATTATGTGTGTGTGTGTGTGTGTGTGTGTGTGTGTGTGTGTAAGAGATTTTTATCTTTATTATTCACTGCTGTATCTGCAGTGGCTAGAATAGTAACTGATATATAGTACATCCTCACTAAACATCCGTTGGATGGATGGATGGGCGGATGGACGAATGGAGGTGTGAACAGATGGATGAACGGGTGGGTGGGTGGATGGATGGTCACGGAGCACTTCAGAGAGGGGGTAAGAAGGAAACCAGCAGGGAGACGCAATGAAGGAAAGAAGAGGGAGGTAGAGGGAGCATATGTAAGATTTTACCAAATCCCTGCACTTTCTCCAACAATACAAATTATCATCTAAAACAACAAAAACCATTTTGTTAATCTAAAATGTAAAATACGGTGAGATGGCTGATTCCTAAAATAGTTGTTTTATATAAACGGCCCAACACACTACGGGGTTCAAAGTAATCTCCATGCAGCCATTAAGTTAAAGGCCACAATACTTATTTCCAAGCTCAAGGGTCTAGTGATTGCTTTCAATTCCATGCATTCCCAGCAGAGGAAGGCAAGTATTCCAGGATATTCAGGGTGGAGGGCTATCCAAGGGGGTTAATTAATATGTAATTAATGGTGATATCAGCAGAGAAGCTCCCCGTGCACTTTTGCAGGGATTGGGGTGGGTGTGGGGAGAACATGTGTCCTTATGTGACAAAGTCCCTAGTCATATAAATCTTTATACATATATTTACATCTACCCACACACTAATGTAGAAACTGAATCTACAGTAAGAAATGTTTCACACAGTCTCCTACTATTTAAAACCATCATTTCAAATGGTAACATTTAGCCCGCTGAGTGAACACAATGACTGGAAAACCCATTCCCTTACTGCCAGAGATTCAGTTCACCTTGTTTCCAACTTTTCTCTACTATAGTTGATAGGGTAATACTTCCTTTAGGTATAAAAAATTCTTTTCACCTTAGATCATATCCTTAAGGTAAGAATTCAAAAATGGCATCACTGAGTCCGGCATATAAGCTTTGTCAAAAAGTTTTCCAAAGGGGTTGAGATTAGTTATTTTACATGAGGTTTGCTAGTTTTGCACAGACTCACTAATAGAAATAACTACTAAAATTTTCATTTAGTAGTTTCATAGGAAAAATGATGACAGGTTAATTTCTAAAATAGCTGTAATATATAGAAAGGCATAATAGCACAATAAAGTTTTAACAGACTCTAAGAATGCATTACAAGGAAGGTAAATGAAGATGAAAGTCTGGCATAATTAGTAAAACACACACACACACACTTGATGAGAATTCTGCTCTGGCCGTGACTATGGGCACGCCTAGAACTCAAACTCCTTTCAGAGCCACTAATGCCACTTTCCCCCTTTCTGGGCGTTAGTCCCTGTGGGAATTCCATGAGAAAGGCTGGAAAGGAATGAGAGAGAGGGATTTCAAATATTCCCTTTGTCCAGCCCATAATAAGGATTATTCTAAATCTTTTGTCCAGCATATATAAGATACCATGGCAGTTAATGAATAAGTTAATTGGTTAAATCATTCTAGTGCGGACCTCCAATTCATTCCGAGTAAGCCCGTAATGTGTGTGTAAAAGATTAGGACTGTGTACAAGAAAAGACCAAGACACCAGATGGCTCAAAGGAGCCTCACTGGTATTTTAATTTTAATTTTTTTACAGAAGTGGTATGTTCTCATTAAAGAAAACCTGGAAAAAAGTAAAACAAAAACAAATTATCCTAAAGTTTCACAATCCATGGCCAATATGTTTATAGATTTTCCAGTAAATATACACGAATTTTATAAAATTGAGATTAGACTGTATATAGATTTTTATCTTGCTTCTTCCATTGAACAATATAAGCATTTCTAATAAAAAGAATTCTTCCAAGATGTCTTTAAGGCTAAAGATTATTATCTAGTATGGATGTATCACGAATGTTAAGCCATTTTCTTTGTTTAATACTTCTGAAGTTTTCTTTGATTTTTATTATTCTTTCATCCACTCAACGTATATTTAGTATATGTTTGCTATGGGGTATGGACTGGGTCAGTAAGACAGTCTTAGACCCCCGCACTCAAGAAAAATATTAAGCACTTAACACACATATTTAATCCAAGCTGTGTAAGTGCAGTAAGAGGTGTGCCCCTTAAGCTGAGAGGGGACAGTTGATAGTGGATAGCAGGGTCAAATGGGAGTAAGCATGTCCCAGCCCAGGGTAACACACGTGCAAAGACTAGGCAGGGAGGAGCTGGTGTCGCTGGTGGAAGGACTGTGGGAGTGTGATGGGAGGGGCAGAAAGCCATACAGCTGGTCACTCCATACTAAGTGCATCGAAAAGCCATTCACACTGTGAGAAACACAGGATGTGCTTTTACATTAAAAAAAAAAAAAAAGATGCGTTAGCACTGAGATCACCATGGGACTGGATTCCTTAGACCTGACAAGCCTCTAATTAGCAGCTGGTTTGAGTTCAGATTTCATGGCTGGCCAGCCTGCCCATCTGCCGACTGCAGGCCACCTGGACAGGAGAGCAGGGCAGGCATCCAACGGGAGATGAGCCCAGTCACCCTGCAGAGACTTCAAGAACCTGTGCTTTCTACTTTCGGGGGTTTCACCCAGAAGGAGGGCTAGGAGGGAGAAATATACCAGGCACACTTCAAACAATAACAAGACGAAATATCTGGCTCCAGGCATCCTTGTCCAAAATTTAACTCAGTCCTACGATGACTGAAATGGAGCAGGCACAAATTTGCTCAATAACTTTTTGATGAATGAATGAATGAACTGTGGTCCCAACATCTCACATTTAATTCTTGTTAAGAGCTGGCCAAAGTGCACCTCCCTCTCCAAGGACAACAATGACCGCCCTGCTAACTGCTTATCCTGCCTCTGCCAGGGTGGCATGTCCCCTCTGAGGGGCTCACTTTCAGCCCTGCCTCCTGCCCACCCATATCTGTGCTCAGCAGAGGATCTGAGCTTTTTTTGTGCAGCCTCTAGAGTTGATGTGGTAGGCTGAACAATCAAAGACATAAAGTCCCAATCCCTGGAAACTGTAAATGTTACCCTATTTGGAAGAAGGGTCTCTGCTGGTGTGATTAAGAACCTTTAAAAGGGGGGATTATTCTGGATTATCTGGGTGGGCACTAAATGCCATCACAAATGTCCTTAGAAGAGAGAGGCAGAGGAAGATTGAACATACACATGAGGAGGAGGTGATATGAAGATGAGGCAAAGATTGGAGTAATGTGGCCAGAAGCCAACGAATGCTGGCAGCCACCAGAGGCTCGATGAGGCAAGGAATGAATTCACCCCTAGAGGGAGCACAGCACTGGTGAAACCTTGATTTCAGCCCAGTGGTACTGATTTTAGACTCTGGCTTCCCGAACTGAATAAATTTCTGAACAGAAATTTCTGAATAAATTTCGAACAGAATAAATTTCTGTTGTTTTAAGCCACCAGGTTTGTGGTAATTTGTTATAGCTGCCACAGGAAACTAATACCTCTGAGTATTGGATGGTTCTGAGGTCAGCACACCTGGCATGTCATCCTAGCTCTGAAACTCACTCAGCAAGTCTCTTTTGGAACTGGGATTCTTGCCCAGGCTTCAACGTGACTCACAGCTAACGCTGGGCAAGACTTTAGTTTCCTAGCCAGCAAGGTGGGAGAGTAGCAGTAACCAGCTGGCAGAGTTGTTGGGGATTGAGTGGGACATGTACAGTACAATGCCAGGCACACAGCAGTCACTCCGTGTGATTACTTCTGCTCTCCCTTTAATATTACAAAAAAAAAGTCAGCACTGGCTGAGTGCTCACTGTGTGCCAGGCAGGAGCTAAGCCTTCACTTGAGAAGGAGGTTCTGGCCAGCATTTCCAAAAGGGGAATTGGAAGGGTTAAAAGTGTGCCTCTAAAAGAGAGGCATTTTGAGCTCCCTAGAAAGAAGGATAACAGAATGGGATTTACTGAAAAGGTACAATGTCCCAGAAAGAAACACAAGGCCAAAAAAATGTATAGCCCAGTCACAAAATATAGAATTCTTTTTTTTTTTTTTTTTTTTTTTTTTTTT
>NW_006783002.1:726152-751369 GCF_000442215.2 Lipotes vexillifer
CCCGTGTCCCCTGCATCGGCAGGCGGACTCTCAACCACTGCGCCACCAGGGAAGGCCCCAGAACATAGAATTCTTTACTCTGCCAGGCTACACTTCCCATCCTCTGGGGAAATCATGCCAGTATATTTTCCTAGGAAGTGTGTCTTTCCCATAACACAGAGGTCAGATCCAAACACTAAACACAGCTGGGCATCTTTTCATTTTGTCAGTTCCACCCTCTGTGCCTTCCTTGAGAATTGACTTTTCTGGACTCACTGGTCTAAAATGAAGGAAAAAAAGGTAAACCAAAACAGAAAGTTGCGGGTATCACCTACAAATCTGGGAGCTAAAAGGATGGCTATTTTCCCCTAAGTACTAATGTTTTGCTCTCTTGTGTGAACTCTCTCTCACCCATGCCATGGATCCTAAAGACGTGGAGAAGACCTGCCAAATCCCCCAGGCCATCCTGTGCCCTTGGGGCCAGCTGCAGGCCGGAAGCAAAGCTCTGGGCCGGGAGGGCCCCATCTCGTTCCTCCTCCTGGTCTCTGGGTGAGGCCTCACAGCGTGGATGTGGGATCAAGCCCTCCCACCGGTTTGAATACCAGTCCCACCACTGATGAACTAGGAGACCTTGGGAAAGCATCTCAACCTTCTCATCCATAAAGTGGCGACAATAAAAGGAAGACGGGGGAAAGCACAGCTCAGCCAGGCTGTAACTCATTCCTTCTTTATCCCTCCTACTGCCTTCATCCTGGAAACACAGTGGTCAAGCCGAGTCCCTGTTCTCAAGGAGGGTAAAGGGCCAGTAGGGGTGCCTGACAATAAATGAGAAAATAAACAGTATAATTACTACTGGGGGGAAGTACACATTTTGATGAGAAAGACAGTCAAAGGGGAAGGCCTTTCTAAGAGAGAATGCTGAACAGGTGCATTGGGTAAGAATAAGCCAGTATTCAAGAATGAGCCAGCAGCATAGGCAAACTCCACTATCTGGCAAAGGGCTGGAGGGGTCCAAGAAACACAGCAGAGTTGTTAGAGTGCCTGGAACAGCACAGCAGGGTGAGAATGGCAGGAAGAAGGCCAGAGAGCTACCTCACAGGCCAGGTCACGGCGGAGTTGTTTACATTTCATTTTAATTATGATGCAAAAGCTACTTTGAAGGCTTGAGGCAGTGGAGTGAGTAAGGCTGTCACACCTGGGTTGTAAGAAGATCACCCTGGCTGCAGTATGGAGACCATCCGAGAACAAATGGGAACCCGTTTGGAGACTACTGCAATGGTTCAGGGAGAGATGACAGTGGACTGGACTAGGGTGGTACCAGTGGAGATGGAGAGAGATGGACAGGTCCAAGAGGAGTACTGATAACGGTTGCCATGAACTTGAGTGCTGTGCAGCACTGTGGAAAGCACTACGTACTCACTATCTCGTGTGATCCCCCTGGCAGCCCTGTGAGGTCAGTACTTTGATTTTCCCCAGGTGAGGAAACTGAGGACCAGAGAGGTTAAGTAACTTCCTTAAGACCACACAGTTAGGAAGCAGTAGAGGCAGCCTCTGAACTGAGGCTATCGGGTTCCAGAGCCCACACACCAAACTGCTCTTCCTCCAACAGGCTGGCCACTGGGTGGGCTGAGGGTAGTGCAGGGAAGGAAAATGGGGAAGACTTCTAGGCTTTAGGCTTGAACGCCTGGGCCGATGGTGGTGCTGTTTACAGATAGGGATGAGTTGAGGAAGGCACTGGCTAGAGGAAGGTGGGTGGGCTGACTGGGAGTGGAGGATCACTGGTTTCGAGAGCTCTGTTTTGCACATGTTGAGGCCCTGTCCCCTTCACTTACTCCTCACTCCTTTTCTGTTCCCTGCAAAGCAGTGAGTGGTGGGGAGAGTACAGGGAGTGGGCTGGCGGGACAGAAAAAGCGGGGCCCATTGTCTTCTGTCTACGTGACACTCCCTTCCCCAGCAGACACAGGTGAGCCTCCCAATGTCCTTTTATAAGAGGAGGTAGGATAGCAGACCTGTTCAGAAATGCAGGAAACGTTTCGTGAAAAGAGCAAAGCAAAACTACCCAAATGCATTTTTTTGTTTGTTTTCTCATAAGTTATCAGGGCATTTTCCACATCAAGACCGTGTGAAGAAGAAATGGGAATGAGTGACAGTACAGGACTGTGCTGTGTTTCTGAATCCAAGAGGCAGGAATCCAAAGCTATTTCAGGGGTTGGCACAGCATCATGAGAGGATCCTGTCCTCAGAGGCCCACTTGCTGAGCCTCCAAGCCCTGGGAACGAGGCTGATTCACCTATTTCAACGTTTACTTGGCTCTGCAGGGCTTTAATAGCATTAACAAAACAAAAGTTCTTGTTCACATAGGCTCAGGAAAAGCTGGCTTAACAAGGCTTGTTTACTGCAGGCCTTCTCGGAATCTTGAACCTGGGAGTGTGCGTTGTGACTCTCCAAGAAGGAGACCCATTTCCCAAACGTATCTGATCACAGGAGGCTTTTGCAGGCAAGCATCACGTGGTACAAGTGCTCCAGGGAAAAGATTTTGGGAAACGTTCAGCTAATCCGTTCCATTCTTAAGGGAAAGGCAATGCTGAAGGTTCCAGAGTATGTGATGGGAAGCCTTGGAGGGAGTATAGAGTGTTAGAGGCCGTGTGGTAAGGCTTGGGGCCAAGTACATGCTGTGTGACCGTGAACGAGCTAATGAACCATCCTGAATCTCGGTTTCTCAACTGTCTGTTGAAGGTGAGAATAACACAGATTTCTGTGAGAATTACAGGAGTTAACTTATAATAAGGCCCAACTGCAGGAGACCAGCACACAGTAGGCCCCTCTGGAGTTCAGAGATACCGAGGTCTCCAGCAGGCTCCTTGCCGGCGTTGACTCTTCAGCACCTGATCTGTGCAGGTCAGATAACCCTGCTGACTCCCCTGCTACCCCAGCTCCACCTTCCCTTGGCAACAGTCCCCCTCGGGTGGCCCAATTCCAGGCTATTATCAAGCTTCTCAAGTGGTCACTCAGGGCGCAGCTAAATCCAACCTGGAACTTCAAAACAAGCCCCCCTCTGGCAGGCGGTAATTGTAGCCAACGGTGCAATCATGCGCCACAGCTTAAATGGCCTGAAAAAACTCCAGGAGGAAAGAGTCAGTGTGCCCAGCTTTCTAAATGCATCGGCTTTCTGGAATGCTCCAAGGCCTCTCTATTTACGGCAGCCATGGCTTCTGCAGTGGCTCAAACACGACAGACCTAGACTTGTACTTCAAGAATCCCCATCATTTGCTCACCACTCAAACATTCATTCAACACAACTTGACTGATCCTCTCTCTGGACTGGACTGAACATGGGTACAAAGGACCTGTTAGTCCAAGTGGAGAAGGTAGACAAGTGAGTCTGTAAGCACTGGGACAGAGCTATGAACAAAGTTGTACGAGAACAGGAAGCACCAGGCTTTGGTTCATTCCAAAAGGTGGCTTCAAAATCAGCTCCCATTTAGGGAGCATTTGGCACGTGCCAGAGAGCGGGAAAGAAGATTTTTGCATAAAGAGCTCAGCTCAGATACAATTATGATGCCTTTTTGCTAAGGAGAAAACTGAGAAGCAGGGAGGTATGGGAGGTTGCCCAAGGCCTCACAGATAATTAGGGGAGAGGTGAGATTCAAATTTACGTCCTCGGTCTGGGCGCCCTTCTGCAGGTGACCCCTGAGCTGATTCAGCTGAGCAGACAGTTCCCATGCCAGAGGTTCCCTGAAGATTAGATGACATGGTCTCTGGGAACATCTTTCATTAACCCAGGAGCTTCAAACACATGCCCTTGTTTCTTTGGCTTTGTATTTTTTTCCTCTGTCATGTGCAAGCTTTGCTTTTGATGGAATAAAAGTCTGCCACTTAGGCAAATGCCACTCTCGGTCTAGCATTTAGAGAAAATGAGCAAACACAGATTCCCAAAGAAGGTTTTACCAGTGCCCACATGTCCCCAAGCCCTGAGAGGTAAAATTCAGTAACTCCACTGCCAGCCTCTGGGAAGACCTCCTGGAGGAGGCTCCCCAGGAGGCAGAATCAAAGGGATTCCGAAGTCCAGAGCCCCTGAAGCCCATGCTCCTGAGCCCTCAGTGGAGCCGGGGTGGGACGAGGCGTATGGGGAGGGATGCTACCATGAGATTCCTCCCCCCCAGAAGGGGCTGGGAGGCTCACCCCTAAAGGCTTGGGGCTGGCTCCGGGCCTGGGGAACCAAACCCCCCCTCTCTTGTGGGGAGAACCCTTAGAGGAATATTTAGGAGACATTAAAACTACTGTCCTCAACTCTTGAAAAAATTCCTGTACATGTAAATATGGGTCCAGGATGAGATTCCTGGATAGAGTATAATTACTTCCCCGAAGCTCACATTCCCAGGGACGGAGGGCAGGAACACTCTGCCTACAGATCTGCTTCCTCGTCTCCCGGGTCTCCCTCTGCGCCCACAAACTCCTCCTCTCGTGAGTGTGCTGCTGCTCTCCCACCTGTCACCCCTGCCCCCTCTGTCCGTTCCCCACCCCTCGCCGCCCTGTGCTGAGCCGGGGAGGATGACGCAGCAGATGGACGGCCCTGTCCTCTTGCAGACCAGCCCCCGGCACCTGTGGGCTCGGGCTGCTGGGAGGATGGGAAGGTAGGGAGGCGAGAGAAGAGGTGGAGGCATTTCCCACCTGCCCCCCCTCTGCTTTGGCACCGCCTCCCACGACCCCTCAACAGCCACGGCCTCTTCAACCCGGACCCCGCTCTTCTCCGGCTCCAGAAACACGACTTTCTCTCCTGCCTCTCAGACCTGGGGCGGTTTGGGGCCCACTCACCTAGGTGGCCCAGCATCCCTTGCTGGTTCCCTCAACCCTTTCCATCCCATTAAAGTCACTTAATCGTGCCCGGGTCCGGGAGGATCCCACATGCCGCGGAGCGGCTGGGCCCGTGCGCCATGGCCGCTGCGCCTGCGCGTCCGGAGCCTGCGCTCCGCAGCGGGAGAGGCCACGGCAGCGAGAGGCCCGCGCACCGCAAGAAAAAAAATAAATAAATAAATAAAGTCACTTAATTTGAACCCTCTGGGATGAATTCTCTTTTCTGATGGGAATCTGACAATCAGCAAATCGGGAAGAGGAGTACAATATTTCAGGATCAGGCCACAAACTAGGTGAGGAATAAACTCACTCAGTCATCACCTCACTGGTGTGTGTACCGGCACCAGTGCCACGTGCGAGCGCTGGCGATGCAGGGCTGCCGGGCAGGGGAGGATGTCCCACAGCAAGGGAGGCGCACCCGTCCCCGCTTCTCTCTCCTCTCCTCCCCTCCCTGCCCACCCTGTGTGTATGGGCGGGGGTGTGTGTATGATTTTATATATATATTTACTTACTTACTTACTTACTTACATACATACACACATATACGTGCAGATATGATTTTTTTTACCCTAGTCTGAAAGAGAACACCATACTACCCACATCCTTGGTCAATAAAATATTAGAAAGAATAACAGATTTTTCAGTTCTTCATTCATTCACCAAACCTGCCTGAGAAGCTGCTCTGTGTCAAGCCCAGTACCAGAAGCTGCGGAACCAAAGTGAATAGCTACGTAAGGTGTGATGCCTGCCAGACTCCTAAACCTCTACCGAGTGACCAAGGAAACCTTCTCCACTAGGATAAAGAAAACCTGTGCCTTGTCCTTCCCTCCCCACTGGTTCACCTGGTGGGACACAGACACACACACACACACACACACACATGCATGCTTCAGCCCCATGACCAGGAATTCTCACCCAGTGCCACAGCAGTACCGACCTGCAGCGTATTAGACGCAGGCGGGCCCCAGGGCACACAATTCCTTCACTTTCCTCCACTGACACCTAATCAGTGTTTCTCTGGTGAAAAGGGTATTAACATGAGGCTTTGCGGGCGAGCAGGGTTCATTCACCAACACTCACGGAGCCCTGGTCTGTGCCCAGCCTTGCACTTGCCCCTCAGTCTGCACAGCTTCCCTGTTCGATGTCCTTCCGTCTAGTCAGGGCACACCCCCGCCCCTGTTACCGTCCTGCTCTGCAACCCTGCCCCTCTGCTGACTCTGCCAGGTTGTCAGCTCCTGCTCTGTGACTCAGGAGGCCTGGATTTCTGTCCCGGCCCATTACTGACTCACCTGCTGTATGAACGTGCAACAAACCACTGCCTCTTTGTGATCCTCGGATTCCCCACCTGCGCAATGAGGCATCTGAATGGATGGTCAGGAAGACCCCCTTAGTGAAAAATCACTGCACATCCCAAAGCCCGTTGTCACTGAGCAATGAGAGGGATAGTAAGACAAAGCTGCCTAAAGACACAAGGGGAGGTTGCAGCCCAAGGAGGTGCTGGAGGAGCTGGAAGGCGAGTCCCAGGAAAGTGAATTCATTCTCTCTGGGCCAGTGGGTTTCTCCTTGGCTGCACATTACAATCATCAGAGGAGATCTCAGGAATCTTGATGCCCACGCTGCTCCCGAGGGCAATCAAATCAGAACCTTTAGGGCTGCAACCCAGGCACCAGTAATTTTTTTCAAAGTTCCCTGTGTGATTCAAATGTGCAGTGAAGACTGAGAACTGCTGACGTACATTCACTGTCCACATTTTGGGCAACTTCCACCAGATAGTCAGTCATGTCCATTTAAAATATATATTTTAGGGCTTCCCTGGTGGCGCAGTGGTTGAGAATCTGCCTGCTAATGCAGGGGACACGGGTTCGAGCCCTGGTCTGGGAGGATTCCACATGCCACGGAGCAACTAGGCCCGTGAGCCACAACTAGTGAGCCTGAGCGTCTGGAGCCTGTGCTCTGCAACAAGAGAGGCCGCGATAGTGAGAGGCCCGCACACCGCGATGAAGAGTGGCCCCCGCTTGCCACAACTAGAGAAAGCCCTCGCACAGAAACAAAGACCCAACAGAGCAAAAATAAATAAACTAATCAATAAAAACTAAGGAACGATATTAAAAAATAAAATAAGGGCTTCCCTGGTGGCGCAGTGCTTGAGAGTCCGCCTGCCGATGCAGGAGACGCGGGTTCGTGCCCCGTTTCGGGAAGATCCCACATGCCGCGGAGCGGCTGGGCCCGTGAGCCATGGCCACTGAGCCTGCGCGTCCGGAGCCTGTGCTCCGCAAATGGGAGAGGCCACAACAGTGAGAGGCCCGCATAACGCAAGGAAAAAAAACTCAAAGTCCCAAATGGCAAGTGGAGGTTGGCTGTGTGGGGATTTGGTATAACTTGGAGGGAAGAGGGGCAATTAGAGCCTGTGTTTACACACTGAGAGGGAGGTATTGGAGAAAAGTGCTGGCAACACGCTGAAGCCCACGAACCTTTGCAAAGCTCTGGGAGGTAATCCCAAAGGACAGGGGGGAAATTATGCTTTTTTTAATAGCTCTAGAGTAAAGCAAATTGTTAGACAAGGGTTTATTGGTTAAGTGGAGTTTGTAACAGCTAGGTTTTAATGAGAATACATAATTTGTACTTAGCAATTATTAGCTCTTCAAAATCTTGTTCTAACTGGGTTATTAATTACATTTTTTGATTATAGGTGTTAATCCGTATATGCTCTCTTCTTAATAGGGGATTATATTTTGGTAGATGAGGCACAAGTAAATGGAGAGTGTTTAATAACCTAGCTGCTTTTAATTTTCTACGATTAAAAACCACCTTACCCTCTGAATCTAAAATATATATATATATATATATATATATTTTAGATTCAGAGGGTAAGGTGGTTTTTAATCGTAGAAAATTAAAAGCAGCTAGGTTATTAAACACTCTCCATTTACTTGTGCCTCATCTACCAAAATATAATCCCCTATTAAGAAGAGAGCATATACGGATTAACACCTATAATCAAAAAATGTAATTAATAACCCAGTTAGAACAAGATTTTGAAGAGCTAATAATTGCTAAGTACAAATTATGTATTCTCATTAAAACCTAGCTGTTACAAACTCCACTTAACCAATAAACCCTTGTCTAACAATTTGCTTTACTCTAGAGCTATTAAAAAAAGCATAATTTCCCCCCTGTCCTTTGGGATTACCTCCCAGAGCTTTGCAAAGGTTCGTGGGCTTCAGCGTGTTGCCAGCACTTTTCTCCAATACCTCCCTCTCAGTGTGTAAACACAGGCTCTAATTGCCCCTCTTCCCTCCAAGTTATACCAAATCCCCACACAGCCAACCTCCACTTGCCATTTGGGACTTTGAGTACCTGCCACATCTCTGTTAGACAGCACAGAACAATCCCATTCACACACAGCATATTATGTCCTTTCATCCTTAGCTTGTTCCAAAATCACTTACTCAAATTCTTTCCATTATAAAACAATGAAAAGAAGATACAACACTTTGAAATCAGATAGCTTTGGCCTAAAAATTTGACTCGAGGATTCCAGAAGCAGACCCCCGAATGTGTAGTCACCTGACGGCTGACAAAGTTGATACTAAAATACAGTGGGGAAAAGGGAGTCTTTTCAAGAGGTGTTACTAAGCCAATTGATTATTCATATAAAAAGAAATGAACCTTGACCTCTATTTCACACCATATAGAAAAATCAATTCCAGATGGACCGTGAATCTAAACGTAAAAGGCAAAACAATAAAACTTTTACGAGGAAACACAGGAGAACATCTTCATGACCTTGGAGTAGGCGAACTTTTCTTACACAAGACATAAAATGTTCTAACCATAAAGGAAAAACAATTGATAAACTGAACTTCATCAAAACTAGGACCTTCTCTTTATCAAATGACACCATTAAGAGAGTAAACATAAGCCATAGAACGGGAGAAGCTATTGACAGTATCTGACAAATGACTTGTGCCAGAATATATAAAGAATTCCTAAAGATAAATAAGAAGAGGGACTTGCCTGGTGGCACAGTGGATAAGACTCTGCGCTCCCAATGCAGGGGGCCTGGGTTCGATCCCTGGTCAGGGAACTAGATTCCACATTCATGCCGCAACTAAGAGTTTGCATGCCACAACTAATGAGTCTGCGTGCCACAACTAAGGGGCCTGCATGCTGCAGCTAAGGAGCCTACGTGCCGCAACTAAGGAGTCCATGTGCTGCAACTAAGGAGCCGGCAAGCCGCAACTAATAGCTGGTGCAACCAAATAAATAAATATTTTTTAAAAAGGAGAAGGAAATCAGACAATCTAATTTTTTTAAAGTCTTGAATAGGCACTTCACAAAAGAGGATATCCAAATGTTCCAATAAACACATTAAAAAAGTGCCTTACTTCATCAGATACTGGGAAAATACAAAGTAAACCACAATGATATATAATTATACAACTACCAGAACAGCTAAAATGGAAAAGGAGGTTGTTAGGGAATGTATAGAGGAATCAGAACGCTCATACACTTCTGGTGGGAGTATAAGTGAGTGCAGCCACTTTGGAAAACGCTCTGGAAGTACCTACTAAATTAGAACTTACATGTATCCTATAACCCTGAAACTCCAACCCTAGGACCAAATTAACGCCCAAAGACATGTAAAGAATATTCATTGAAGCACCACTGGTAACAGCCCCAAACTGGAAAATAACTGAATGGCCACCAACAGCAGAGTGGATAAATAAACTATGTATACTCACACTAGGCAGTATGTACAGAGCCACAAAAATGAATGAACTCCAGCGCCACGGAACAACATGGCTGAATCTCACAAACATAATGCCGAGTGAAAGCAGCAGACACAAAAGAGTCCATGCTCTATGATTTCATTTAGATTAAATTAGAAAACAGGCAAAACTAATCTATAGGATTACAAGTCAGGATAGCAGTTATCCTAGCAGGAATTGAGGGGAAAAAGAGGCTGAAGGGGGACACAAGGGGACCCCAGGAGGTGGCAATGTTCTGTTTCACGATGAAGTTTCTGGTTACGTGGTATGTTCCCTGTGCAAAAAATTCACTAAGCTATGCATTTACGAGTGGTATCCATCAATAAAAAGTTTACACACACATACACACACACACACACAATTTGGCTGTTCAACCTTTTAACTGTTTGTAACCTTGGGCAAGGCACTTACTCTACCTGATATTAAGTTTCCTCTTCTGTAAAAATTGGAATTATGATACCACCTACCTTGAAGGGTTGTTGCAGGGATAAAATGGAAAAAAAAAAAAAGTAGATCGACTTATGTATCACCTGGCATACAGAGCACGCACTCCGTGAATGAATTTCCCCACCCTTCCCTAATGTAACTCTATAATAGCCTCATGTAACATGGGACTTGAGGACTTTCCTTTCTGTATATTTAAAAATAACCAAACCAATACCAAAACAAAACAAAAGATATATTATGAGTGTTAAAGGTGGCACAGGGCCCTTCATAGATAGTCTTGAAATGTTTGGAGAGTCTGTCTATGGGTGGAAACAATCCCCACCTCTAGCGAGGTTAGAACCAGGCGTTGGTCACAGCAACAGGGCTGTGAGTTAAACACAAGGACTGCCCCCAAATCCGGTTAATCCATAAATGGCAACAGCAAGCACTGCACTAAGAAAGAGGACAGAAAGACTGCAGTAGGATCTTGCCTGCCAACATGGCAGCCACTATCTTTTAACCACACATGGGCTGAATTTTCCAGCAGCAACGTTCTTCACAGACAGAAAAAATGAAGAAAAACCACTGTTTCCTTAAAACAAGTGCCAAGTCACAATGTGAGAAACAGAAAGTCACAGAAAACATGAGCTATCCAGAAAATAAACTTGTGATTACCAGGAAATGGAAACCAACCATGGTCACACCTTCATCCCCACCCCTCCAGACCTGGCTTCTTTGAGTGTGCGGGGAGTCCTCTGACCTGCATGAGGCCAGGGCCCTACGCAGGCCACTGAGTTTGTTCCTTAATTCTTACATTCGCCCAGCAAACATTTATTGATGGGGGGGCGGGGGCAGCCTTGTGTTTACTGGACACACGGCATCCAGAGAAGAATGCGCCTGGACCCTGCCCTCATGGAGCTTACGGCGTGTGGAGTATTCCAAGAGGTAAACAGACAAATACAATCCAGGGTGTTGTATGCTAAAATGCAGAGACATACAAGGGACTTAGGGCCCAGAGAGGAGAGGACAACTTCCTAGAGAAAGGGACACCTGAGCTAAAGCTTAAAGGATAAAGAGTCAGATGTGGACATCCCCAAACAGAGGGGACAGCGTGAGCAAAACCCAAAGGAAGAAATTGCTATTGGTGCTGCTGGAACAGAGAATACAGACAAGGAGTGCCAGGAAAGGAGGCTGGGAGGTTGGCAGCACCAGATCAAGGTGGGCCTTCCGTGGACTCTGTCCTGTGGGCCAGCAGTTCTCAGTCCTTGCTGCATATCACACTCCCTGAGCATCTTTCAAACCACACTGATGTCCAGTGTGGTCCAGGCTCATGCTCGGAGGTGCTTGCTTAATGGGCCCAGGCTTGGGCCCCATCATGAGTGATTCTAGGATGCATCTGGTGTTGAGAAGCATTGCTGTCATCCAGGGGTCTGCAAACCACAGTCCTGGGGCCAAATCCATTTCTTTACGACGTGAGAACTAAGAATGGTTTTTACAGACAAACACTTGTGATCAATTTCATGGTAGGGAATACTAACTCCACTTAAGCAAAATGTTAACCCCACCCCCCAAAAAAATGAAATTCCATTCTTCTCCTCAGTCAACCTGTATTGCAAAAAAGTATTCAATTATTATTATAATCTGAATTTCATCATTTAAAAACTCATGAAGTTTGCCTTCTCTCTTATTATAAGTACTCACATAACACCCTCAGTTTTGCCTCTTGGCCTGCAAAACCTGAAATATTTATTATCTGGCCATTTACAGATGAATGTTTGCTGACCCCTGCCACAGCTGATGGGGAGAGATGGACTGGTTTTGAGCAGAATAACATGGTGGGTTTGTGTTTAAAAAAGAGGCCCCTGGCAGCTGTGTGGGGACAGACTTGGGGAGAAAAGACTGGAGAGAGGGAGGCCAGGAAGTGACCATTGTTTAGTCTCGGCCCAGAAAAGAGCAGCAAAGCCTGGAGCTGTGCAGTGGAGGTGGGGCAGCAGGCCTGGATCTCACAGGTTAGAGGAGGGGGTGGCACGCACAGGCTTGGTGGCTGATATATGTGTGAGGTGAGGACAAGAGGGAGGTCCAGGAGATGTCCTTGGACCACCAAGGACCATACAGGTGGCCAGCACCACCACTTCCCCACCCTGGTCGGGGAGGGGAGCCCTGAGGCTGTCCCAGCACAACTAGAAGGAGGCGACTAGAGCCTCTTTGTCTTCTATTCTCTGAAGATGCCATTTGCTTTTTGTAGCCCTTGGAGATAGTTCCCCTTCCTGATACATGTGTACACAGACGAAAAAGCACAAAAAACAACGTACTGTGCTATGGTATCCTTTGGCACCCTAAATCCCAAGGACCATCCAGCATGGCAGTCTGACCCCATTTTACAGACAGGAAGTGGGGGCCGAGAGGGCAGCTGCACCTTGCCCTAGTGAAGTCTTCCTATTCCCCCTTCATGTGCTGATATGCAACCAAGACTGCATGTCTGGCCCCGAACCGTTCTCAGAATGTCCTCCTTGTCTCTGTGTCACATGTGTCCCTGAATCTCCGCATAAGCTCCTGTAGGTCAGCACCTGTGATCTCACTCCCTCAGATCCTTGGCTCCCATGCCAGTCGGCCTTGGGTTCAAATCCTTGTCCCACCATGTCCTCACCGCTCTGAGTCTCGGTCTCTCCACCTGGTAAGTGGGGTTGACACCCTTCCATATATGGTTGTTGACAGCCTTAAGTAGTGTCCTACAAAGTGCTTAGTCCAGTGTCTAGCGCATGATAAGTGCTCAGTAATGCACAGTATTTCATTAGGGCCTTTCCCTCTTGGCAATCCGAATTCCTGTTCGCTTGAGTCTGGCTGGAGTGGACGTATGCAGAGATGCAGTATAGTTAAAAGTGTCAACTCAGGAGCCAAAAGGCTGGGGTCCCAAGCTCAGCTCTGCCACTTAATAGCTGTGTGACCTTGGGTGAGTCACTTACAAAAATAGTTGGTATCTCATAGTGTGGTCATGAGAATTCAGTGAGTTAAAATATGTAGGGCATTTGGAACAGTGCCTGTCGATAGCAAGTGTTCTATAAGTGTCAGCTGTTGTTAATGGTTCATGGTTATTTTTATTTTCCATGGTAATGTGAACATCAGGCCAGGTACAGGGGTCCAACAGAACATATACCAACAGTGAGCCTGGTGCGTTAGTTTACCCAGAATTTTCCAGGTGCTGCCTCAGTGCCTGGCCTGCGCTAGCCTTTGGGATGTCAAGTTGAATCAGGCTCCCCCAGCATATCTGAGGTCCTCACTTCTTTGTGAACTGCTAAAAAATGATTTATACAGCCTCACCCAGGTGGTCCTCATCTCTGTATGGACTTATACCGTGAAATAGTAAATACTTAGCACATAGAGTCACAGGTTCTTATCAATCCTGACCCTCAAAAAATTCTAAAGCCAAAAGATATTTCTTTCTTTTAATAACTCATTTGCTGCCAAAACCTGGCCTGAAGCAATGGGAAGCTATTTATTGTCTTTATTTCTCCCACTTAGTGTGAACAGTTCACTGCAGGGAAATGAATGGGTTTGATTATGGAGCACTGCCCCAGACTCCAGCAGGGGTATTACATCATATACAGTATATATGTCCTCGCTCCTCTCTAAAATCTAAAAATGCACCAAGTTCCAAAACACGTCTGACCCCCAAGGGCTTCGGATGACAGATTGTGGACATGCATTTATTATTTCCATGGGACGGCTGTAATCACTCTTATCATTCCCTTCAACCAAAAGATACAGAAAATTGGTGTTTGCCCATAACCAAATGACTTTTTACTTCTCTTTGAAAAAGAAATCTGGGGTGTCTTCCAGAGTGATCTGAGAAGTGAAATCGGCTTTCCTCTTTTTTTTTTCGGTACGCGGGCCTCTCACTGTTGTGGCCTCTTCCGTTGCAGAGCACAGGCTCTGGACACACAGGCTCAGCGGCCATGGCTCACGGGCCCAGCCGCTCCGCGGCATGTGGGATCTTCCCAGACCGGGGCACGAACCCGTGTCCCCTGCATCGGCAGGCGGACTCTCAACCACTGCGCCACCAGGGAAGCCCGGCTTTCCTCTTTTTAATGCAGCTGATATTTCAGAAAACATGTACCTTATAACCAGCACAGACTCCAGGACAGGAAAATCCAGGTCTGAGGTCCAGGACAGCCCCTGTCTCAGGTGGCTGAGCCCAGGAACACTACAGGATGGGTGCAGAGATGGAGCAGAGTCTCCCTGAGCAGAAGCCTTAATCCTCTGTCTCATAACCCGAGATAACACTCTCCTGATGATGTCTGCTCACTGTGAAATTCTGGGCGGGCGCAGAAGGCTAGTGCTGAAGCTGGGCAGGAGAGAGGCATACTGTGAACTTGGAGGCAGAAAGAACAAGGCCAATGGAAACGATTACTTCATAGGCTAATTGGGAGAGACCCACTTTGTAAATTGCTAATAGCCTTGGGGCACTGGAGTGACAGGCTAAATTAGCAAGCAGGATGGCTGGTTCGCTTGCTAGTGAATACCCTGCTCACTAAAGGGAAGTCTCAGAAAGGAAATGCACCCATGTGATACTTTTATATACGTGCTCCCAGACTGCAAGGTTTGGGGTAAGGAAAGTAGGAAGCAGCAATCGGCCTACAGGGTTCCATTTCCCCGAAGGTCTGGGCACCAGCCCCCTGGCCCCAATCCTGTGGCATACAGGGGCAGAGAGGACTGAGCCGGTGATGGGAAACATGAGTACTGATCTCTACCTACTTGCTGAGCAACTCAACTCGGGGCAAAGTCCAGCGCCCTCCGCGTGTCACCTTACAGACTTGTGAAGCAGCAGGCACGGACCTACCTTTAAGCTTCCTAATCAAACAGGCTTTGATGCTTGGACTGCTTCAATCACTAGCCTGCCTTTTCTTTCTCCCTTTTCTCTCTTCTCACCCACAATGAAATATGGAATTCCCAGCATTTGAACGTCCAGAAGGGACAGAGTGATGCATACACATTAGAGAGTGAAGAGACAACTAAGAATTCAGGGAGAGATTCATGTTGGCCCCATGGTTCTCCACTGAATGTTATTCAGCTGGGACCTGGCTTCACCTCTAATCCTCCCACCCCCCACCCAGTGCCCAGACAGCACCTGACCTCTTCACCCTGTAGCCATTATTTTTTCTCGTAATTCCCTGCTCCTTCCACTCTGAAATCCAGCTACGACCGACTAAGTGCCTACCGTGTGCCAGCTTAGTACCCGCACAGAGATTACTGGGCTTGCTCCCCCAATCGGCCTGTGGAATAGACAGGCCTCCTTTTAGAGAAGGGGAGGTCGTGGCTTAGAGATGAAGAAACTCACCCAGAGTGACAGGCCTGGCAGGTGGTGGAGGAGATATCTAAACTCAGGTCCTTGGGAAGGCCTAGGCATCCCTGGGCCTCCACTTCCTCATCTGACCAAATAAATACTACCTTCTTCACAGTATGCTTTTAAAAATCTAATGGGACAGCAAAGCGGCCCATCAGTCCTCAGTGGCTATCAGAGTGTCATCATATCCCAAGAAGGGGTGAAAGCACAGTTTCTGTTTCCCATCTGTGGTCTTTGCATGACAGGACCACACCAGCCCTCCCGGCAGCTCAGCTCCTGCACCTCAACAATAGCAAATGAAAGGAAAAAAGGCAGGCTGAGGAGGTGGGGGGTGGGGGTGGGGCTGCTGGGGAAGAGCCTGCCCAAAGGAGCAGAGGTGGGAACTCCAAGACGTATATGGGAACAAGAGAGGAGCTGAGTCTAACTGCTAGACAGAAGGGGGAAGGAACGTTCTAGAAGGTGGTGGAGCCGGGGAGTCTGGACTAAGCCCTGGGGCAGTGGGGAGCTGAGTTGGGGAGCGAGAAGCAGATGTCCGGCTCTGGCAGTCACCAGGTGGGGGAAGGAACGAGGTGAGGGTGGGCCTGAAGGGAGGGGGTGAGACTGAAGGAGGGAGGGGGACCAGACAAGAGCAGAGGAGGCTGCTGAGGCCTGAACTCTGGCAGAGGCCTCGGGCTTGTTCTTTGAAAGGGAGAAAATGAGAGTTGCAACCCTGGCTCCCCACAACCTGGAGTGAAATCAGCACAGAATCGCCCAAAGACCCTCTAAACCCTAGTTCTTCCCAAATTTGGGGTGCACTCTCTGGCATGTTAAATAATGGTCATGTTTGCTATCCTTGAAGGTTCTCTCCAGGGCAAGGGTGAGCTCCCAAGTGCATTTACAGACTGCCTGGCTCTCACCGAGCATCCCATGAGCCCTACCTGCCCCTGCATCCCAGCAGCTGCCAAAGGGAAGATGCACAGCGGGAAATGGCCAGGTTCCAGTCAGTGTCCCAGCTTCAGGTCCTTCTCCTCTGTCACTTCCTAGCTGCATGATTCTGAGCAGGTTGGGGTTTCTTTGTTTGTTATGTTTTTTTTTTGTTTTTTTTTTTTTTTTTTTTTTTTGTTTTTTTTTTTTTTTTTTTTTTTTTGCGGTCCGCGGGCCTCTCACTGTTGTGGCCTCTCCCGTTGCGGAGCACAGGCTCCGGACGCGCAGGCTCAGCGGCCATGGCCCACGGGCCCAGCCGCGCCGCGGCACGTGGGATCTTCCCGGACCGGGGCACGAACCCGTGTCCCCTGCATCGGCAGGCGGACTCTCAACCACTGCGCCACCAGGGAGGCCCCTGAGCAGGCTGCTTTTTGAACCTCAGTTTCTGCATCTCTAATCAGGCCAGTGAGGCCACCTACTCTTACGATTTTTGTGAGACTTTAATGTGATAATCAGTGCTTCATGAGCTATAAGTCACCCTATAAACATACTATTCTGTTTACCACTACTATGTTATGACTATTAAGGGTTGGATTTGTGTCCCCTAAAAAAAAGATGTTGAAGTCCTTATCCCTGGCTCCAGTGAATGTGACCTCATTTGGAAACAGGGTCTTTGCAGGTGTAATTAAGATGTAACTTAGGTTGAGGTCACACTGCATTAGAGGGAACTCTTATTCCAGTATGAGTGGTGTCCTTATAAGAAGAGGAGAAGAGACAGACACGCAGAGAGGTGAGAATGCTGTGAAGACACAGAGATGCACAGAGGGAAGACGGCCACGTGAGGACAGAGGCAGAGCCTGGAGTTATCAGCTGCAAGCCAAGGAACACCAAGGACTGTTGGCGACCACCAGAAGCCAGGAGAGAGGCGTGGGACAGATTCTCCCCCCTGGAGCCCCCAAGAAGGAACCAACCCTGCCAACACCTTGATTTTGGACTTCTAGCCCCTAGAACTGTAAGAGAATAAATTTCTATTGTTTTAAGCCACTTAGTTTGTGGTACTCTGTGAGGGCAGCTCTAAAAGCCTAACACACCAACAATGCTACCATGTAGCAAGTGCCCTAACAGAAGAACAAGGTGTGCAGCACAGAGAAAGAAGCACTCGGTTCCTCCCCAGCTGCTTGCGTCTGTCGCCGACTCCATCACGCCAGGCCCTTGCCTTCCCGCCCTGGGCTCAGTCAGACTTGTCAGGAAGGTCTCTCTGGAAAGGAGCCTAACTGGTACTGACCAGCATTTTCTAAAATTGATACATCCAATAATAGCTAAGCACCCACTACATCCTGGGGCCAGGCATTGAGGGTACAGAGATACACCATACAGATCCCATTCCCACCTGCATCGAGTTCACAGTCTAGAGGGAGGATACTTTGAACAAGACATTGCAAGTGGGAAACAGGCATCCAGGCACCGCAGGGGAAGTAACATGTGCGGTGCTCGGGGGAAATGCAGCAAGAGGATAAAACATCACCCACTGCGTCCGTCAGCAGCTCCATGTTGACAAATTCACACAAGTCCTAAAAGGCCACAGACATCAGATCACTCCACAGTTCAAGAATTTTCTATGACTCCCAGTGGCTATAGCCTCAGGTCCCATCTTTGTAGGTTTTATTCTTAATTCTCCCCATCCCTCTCTAGACTCTTGTCACTCAATCCTCTTTTACAAACACTTTATACCCACTCCGGCAAACAGGTAACGCAGGCTTTGGGGAATCCTGAGTTAGAATCCATACCCTTGAGTATGCTGTATGCCTTCTAATATCATTGAATATTTGTCAGAGGCCTGTTCTGGGGCTCTGTACTCAGGATACAGAGATTAATAAGACATGTTTCTCCTTGTTTGCCAGCAGCTAAAGAGCTAGTTAGAGCTCCTGGGCCTCAGTTTGCTCATCTGTAAAATGGAGGCATAATATCAGTCCTACCCTACCTGTATAAGAAGTGTTGAATGCTCTGCAGGTATGTGATAAACACCAGATCCTCAGGCATTTATTTCCCTGGCTGTATCTTTTCTCAGACCATCCCCATGCCTATGTCCTTTCCTTTCGTCTTTACTTCCCCGTGGCAAATACATTTTTAAGACTCAGATGAAATCCTGGCCCTCCTGCAAGCTTTTCTTGACCAGTCTAACCACTCCTCGGCATCCTAACCTCTAATAACACATGAATCTCAGTACTCTCCCCAGTTGTATGGTCCAGTTAGGCATCTTTTCCTTGGCTTGGGTCTTAACCCTGTCCTAGGCTCCTTGCCTCTCTTAGCTCTTTGTATCATGCTTTCTATCTAGTTCTTATTCAAGGAACTCTGGAGATTAGTTGCTGATTGCTTCATTATTGCAAGTCCCCCCAAAAGAGGGAGAAAGTCAAGTAAACCCCCCCCCTGCAAATACTGAGCCACTCAGGAGCCCAACCTGCCTCAAGGTTAAGACAAGGGGACTGTCTGCAATAGAAACCTTGTGATCCCCAGACCTGAATAGCCTCTTCACTTCTGTCTTCCTGGCTCTCAAAGTAGCCCAGCTGTTCACACTCTCGCAGTGGCCCCTTCTGCCCAGGGGCAAGGAAATGGTTGCCAAACTGCAGCTCTGATTGGGAGGCAGGCAGGGGAATGGCTGGGGACACAACAGCCCATGGTGGCCAAACTGAAACATCTGTCCCCCCTCCTTGTGTGTCATTCCCAGCGCATTACAACGCACAGACCCCTCTGACTTTCAGGCATGGCGGCTGCTGGGTCTCCCAACCCCTCTCCTCTCTGGTTCACACTCGATGAGGTCATCTAACCTCTCAGGGGTAGAGAAGGGAGAGTGGCTTGAATAACTCTATGAGTCACCAAAGCCCAGAAAGACACACCCAAGGGAAAGCCGGTCTCTGGGTCAGCAGAGGCAATGGCCTCAGAAAACTGGGCCATCGTCATGGACAGAGGGACTCTGCCCCTCATTCTTTCTGTACATGAGTTTTTCCTGAATGCTGCATCAAGGGGCTTCAGGGTCAACTCAAGGACACAGGAGTTTCAGCAGGGACTTTATATTCAGATGGCAGATCTACAGGGCACAGGGCACAGAGAAGGAAGCCACTGACTTTGGCTTTGAGGAGTTAGGGAAGGAGTCAAAGGGCTGGCATCCAGGGAAAAGCAGGGGCTAAGAAAGCAAAGTCCATCAGGTTAGCCAGGGCTGGGGACAAAACATTCATGGTCGCCTACTCTGTACTAGGCAGAGTGCTCATTGATTTCTACACATGATTTTACTTTATCATCAGGTTAGCCCTCTGTTATAGGAATTACTGTTATTAACATCTCCATTTTGCAAATGAAGAAACCCAAGCACAGGGGACCTGAACAAGCTGAAAGCCAGTAAGGGGCAGAGGCAGGATTCTAATCCAGGTCTGAGGAACCCCAAAGCCTGCCCTCTCTACCATGGGCTACACAGCTACTGGGTGACAGCACACACGTTCCAATCATGCTTCTTCTCTGGATGCTGTTTCCTGAGTTAATCTGATATTCCCAAATATTTAGCATCTGGATAATCCCTTTCCAGGCCAGAGGTAGCTGCCAGTCATGGTTCATAAGAAAGGACATGCCCGTAAGCAGGCACAGTGTAAGATTAAGTGAGAGAGTGCAAACAGCCAGGCTGCTCTGAGAGCCACAAGGCAAAAGCGCCAAGGCCATTCAGGTCTGGAGATCACAGGACTTCGGTGGAGAATGTTCCTCTTGTCCCAGAATTTTTAGGGAGGGCTAGCTTCTGGGTGGTCCAACACTTGGGGAGGGGGGAGGTTATATGACTTTTTTTCTCCCTTCTTCTGAGGCTTGCAAGCAATCAGCAAACCTATCCATAGATACTGCCAAAGGGAGGCTGCATGGTGGAGAGTTAGAAAGAAAACAGCATTTAAAAATGCCAACTTTACGGCGCACGCAAGACATCTTTGTATGTGGTTTCTCATTAAATCTGCATGACAACCTTGCACAGAAGCTATTATTGTTCTCATTCCTACTGAAGAAAAATTAAAGTTCAGAGAGACTGTTTCTTAAATTAATGAACTTCCATATGCGTGTTTATTTACTTTTACCCCAACTTGTGCAAGAAAAATTACACAGAGTCCTGTGCAGACAGAAGGTATGAAATCTGAAATGTGGCCCCAGGTTGCTGCAAGTTCTGTGCTTTTCTGCCTCTCCTGTGCTCTGCAGCACCCACGGCATGTGTCCTTTAATCTAGGACACCCCCAGCCCTCCCCTCCCAGCCCCATGGGTCCAAAATAGGGTTCAGTATGGAAAGGTTCCATTTGCCTGTGGACTTTCAGAAGCAGCAGACAAGCAGGAGTGGGGATGTCTCATCTGGGTTGAGAATTTAGGTGAGCAATGTTCACCCAGCCCCACCTCTCAGAGCCCTGAGAGAGACATGAACTTGAGGCCGCTGCTGTACTCGCAAACTGCATGATCCTGCCTGGTACACTTAATCTCTTTGTGATTTTGTTTTTTCATCCATATCATGAGACTATTAATAGCCCTGACTACTGCTCACTGACAGAGCTATTCAGGGGCATGAGTGGGGAGACGGGTGTAAACACACTTTGTCAGCCATAAACTGCTAAAGAAACGTGAGGGCTTACTTTCATCCCTACCCAGGTAACCACACTCAGCAGTATGGACCCAGCGAGACCGAACCTTAAGTAGAACACACTCAGGGCTGACAGCAGAATTTATTCAGCTATGTTCAACAGTCACATTGGAGTAGCTGGCTCTGGGATGGGAGATCAAAGACAGACACTGAATAAAATAAGGACCACAGTGCGTTAGGTTCTAGAACTGACATGGAGGCCCACAGAGGAGGCTGGTAAAGTGGACCAAGGATAGACAGGGCAGGAGCTGCTGATGAAAGGATACTGGAACTATGTCTTAAAGAATAAGTAGATTTGGCACCAGGGACACAGAAAAGGCATTCCGAGCAGAGGGAACAGCATGGCCAAGGGACAGAGATCTGACCAGGACAGTGTATAGAGAGAAGGGTGCTAATTCAGTGGCCGGGGGGGGGTGGGGGGGGCGGGCTGTGTGAGCCTCCCAGGTGCCCAGTGGGCAGCAAGCCTGGCCCCCATCCTTCATCGGGAGGGAACAGCATTTATTCATCAGTGGAACATCACTGCAACCGCCCTGCGTGACTTTTCACAGCCAGACCCAGGGAGACAGCCCCATATCTCACCAACCCAAAAGAATGCGAGCATTTCCCTAGCCATTTGTTACCCTGATTTGCTAGCAGTTTTCTGAAGTCAAACCAATCTACTGGGCACATAAGTTCCCACTGCTTTAGCGAGCAGAAATCTAACGGTTCCATTTTCTTCCCCGGGGAAGGAGGAAAGGCTGAAGTGAGTAGTCATTTCTCATATTTACATAGTTCCTTTCTTCTTGCTTGCAGTGACTTATGCGCAAGCATGAATCTGTTAGGAAGGCAGAGAAAAAGTGCGACCTCTGCCACATTGGCTAAGGAAGAGGAACTGGGGGTGGGAGGGTCATATTTCTGCTTTGTCAGAACAATTAAAGACTTCGATTCTTTGACATTTGAGATGAGGGCTTAAAGCCAGAACAGAGCTTGGATGTGATCTTGTCCTACATACAAGTGCAAGACTCCCTTATAAAACTGCCTGGCCAACCAGCAGGCACCAAGACCTTGCCTGATTGACTTTTGTTTTTTAATTTGATGAGATCTGATGGATCTTACTTCTGATGGAAACACAAACACTGCACATCAAGGAAAAGGGGGAAATGGGAAAATGGGGATTTTGGGAAAGAGGCCTGGAGTCAAATTTGGCTTTTCTGCTTCCATAGATTAAGCTACTATGACCTTAGGCAAGACATCGAAACTCTCTGAGTTTCCTCCTCTGCAGAGAGTGGGCTATAAAACCTTCCTTGCTGGGGTTGATGTAAGTATTAAATGGACTAGTTTATATAGAGTGCCCAGTAGAGTTGCCTGGCACGCAGCCGGCACTCAATAAATGCTAATTATCATTCTCTCATTAGCCCAAACGCCCACCCAAGGCAGAAATCCTTCTTTAAACAACCCTGACACACTAAAGAGCTATCAGATCGCTACTTGAATAAATATTTGTTGATTGATTTGGTAATCCGTGGGTTCTAAGTACCCAAGGACATACATACCCTACCTTTATTACTCCAAATTCTTAGAGATGCTTTAGTAACAAGACCAATACCTCTCCACTGGGTGGTACTTAATGGCAAAATCCTTCTCAGCACGGAGCCAGACTCTAGCCACTAGAGTCTGGTTTGCTTCCTTAACCACTTTTGTTTTAAACATGCAGTCTCCTTTGAAGAACTTCCCAGAAAGCTGCACATACATGGAACCAATTGCCTACAACTTCAGGGGTGTCTCGGACCTCGTGAAGGGCTCTATGTGTTCCAGGCTGAGCACTACTATTATGGAACCTAACCAAACAAGGTGCGGACACTACTGCTCTGGTTCACCAAACATCCCTCTCATCCTCTCTGCCCAGCAGCACTCTCCCTGTAGCTTCAGAAGAGGAAAGTGGTGCAGGACTCAAGCTCTGTAATCAGTAGACCACAGTTCAAATTCCAGTTTCCCCATGTAGTTTGTCATTAAGCCTCAGTTTCCTCATCTACAAAATGGGGATAATCACAGTACCTACCCTGCAGGGCTGTTTTGAGGGTTGAGGGGGATCATGCACACTGATGCTTAGCACAGTGCCCGGCACAGTGTAAACACACAATAGAAGTCAACTATTGTTATTTGTCCTAGTATATCTGTTCCCTTGCCCCCATTCCCTCCATAGACACTACAGCTTGGCATTGTTCCACTTAAGGGGATGCTCCAGAACATACATTCAACTCCAGGACTCAGGATAGGCCTGGATGTCATGCCTGGGGTGTCAGGCAGGGGGCGCTCTGCCCAAGTCAGACTTGGGACAGCAGCTAACAGGTGTCAGACTCAGGCCCAGAGGACCTCTGATTGGCACGTATATGGTCTTTGATTAATAAAAATGAGAAAAATTGAAGCACTGATTTAAAAATGCCGTGTTTCCACAGATTAAAATTTAATAAACAAATGGTCCTGGAGAAGGGAAAGACGAAATGGGATCTATGGAGATTAAAAAAAGAGAGAGAATCCCAATGTCCTTTCCTCTTTATTCCCCAACCTCCTTTCCTCCCTCTCTTCCTTCCTTGCAAAAAACAAACATGTATTGAGTGGTTACCTGTGTCAGCCTTGTGCTAGGCACTGGGAATACAAGACGAATAAGCCCTGGTTTCTGCCCTCAAGGAGCTCACAGTCTTGGGGTGGGAGTGAGGAGGGGCGGCGGGCACAGACTTAGAAAGAGAACACAGTGGGGCAAGTCCAACAACAGTATAAGTACAGGTGCTCAGGCTGCTGAGGACAGAGCCTCAGACTCCAGGTGGGACACAGAGGAACAGGGGTATTTCCCCAAGAAGGGGACATTCAAATTGAGACCTTTTAACCATTTCTACTAGACATTTTTGCTGGTTATAAAGGTAACATATACTTACTACGAGAGATTTAGAAAGCACAACAGTGCCAGACAAAAAAAAATCAACCATTTCTCACCAGAGAAAGCAACCACTGATACATTCGTGAGCATTTCTCCACCTTTCAACCTATATATTTAACATAAATGAGCTCATGATGTCTAAACAATTTGATATGCTCCTCTTTTCACTTAACATCGAAACATAAGCATTTTTCCTTCAAGTTCAGTCCATAAGAGTGACCTCTAGATCTTTGATTTGGGGAACAGAGCCCCCGGGGCAGCCAGGGTTGGCCCAGAGGAGACTGGACCAGCTGGGTTTCGGCAAGCAGGTCGAGTCAGCAGAGCATCCCACATCCCACAACTGTGGAACGGTTGGAGAGCAGGGCGTGGCACGCAGGAGAACGTCCAGGCCGAGAGGGTCCTCGGCACACAGGCGGTGGTCGACGCCATGGGATGGATGAGACCCCTCAGGGAGGGTGTGCAGGGTGAGAAGAGAGATGACTTAGGGTAAGGTCCCTGCCCTCTAGAAGCTCACAGTCTAGATGCGTTCATGTGCAAGTCGTTTACCCCCAGCTAGATTGTAAGCTCCTTGAGGGCAGTTACCACTTCACACACAGCGGTCCCTCGCCAACCATGGGGGTTGGGTTTCTGAAAACCCCTGGGGAGGAAAAGTCAGGCTTGAGGAATTTAGGACCTTACTGGGGAAAAAACAGGGTTAGGGGAATGAAGTCACGAGTGAACTTATGAAAGCTTCACATTTTTACATTGATGGAAAGAAAAACAACAAGCACAGCATATTCAAAACATCGAGTAGCAATGACTCTTCAATTATCAATGTGCTCTTCAATTAACGACACAGACTTTGCAATTCATTTTCATTTACCATCCATCCCTTGCATTGAGCCCTCCCCTTCACAGGTATAACAATATGCTTGTACATCCATTTGTTTTCATTGCTAGAAAAAATACACTGGCTAAGAGTCATCTTCGTTGGTATATGCTTCCCCGTGCAAAGGTTCAATGCCTTTCGGGGTTGTTACGACTCTGAGCTACTAATTCCTATCTCTTGGTCCCCCCCTGCAAGCACACTCCCACATCTTAACAGGTAGGAGCGGGCTTCTGGTGTCTGATGGACCCCCCCTCCCACTCTTTTCTCTTCCCTGCTTCGGCAAACATCTCTCTCCTCGTCTGCCATCCACTTCACCTACTTCCCTCTTCCCAACCTCTGGGCAGATTTCATCAACCCCACGGGAAGGACCTCAGATTCTCCATGGCTTCTGAAAGAATATGCAGACATGAAGTTGTCAGTATTAGAATCTGGTGTCTTTCTTCCATAGCGCCTAGTACATCGTGCACTCGCTAACTCACAGTGGGTGCTCAGAGGACTCCTGCTGA
>NW_006783002.1:752291-755578 GCF_000442215.2 Lipotes vexillifer
GGTGCTCAGAGGACTGCTGCTGAACTGAGCCATCTCCCAGCCCAAAGGAAAGGGTGTGAATTTTATTTCTCTTTGCACTCACTGCTCCAGATGAATGTTAAACCTTGCACACAGCGTAAATATGGAGATATTTGTAGGCACATTTAAGTTTCCTCTCTGACAGGTCACGATGGCAAGAAGGAACTAATAGATGCAATCTACCTGCATTCACGAAGGCAATTTTGAGGTCCCCATGACACGCTGTCAATAGACTCAAAAGATATGGCCCTTTAGTGAAGGGATTCTCCATCTTTTCCAGCTCAGAGACCACTGGATAAAGCAAAAGACCTACTAACCCACAATTCCCCCATGCACATTCAGGACACAAAAAGTGATCACCACCTGACTACATGGCAGAACTAACTCTATTTTTGATGAGTACCAGCAAAACAATACCTTTTAAATGAAATGATAATCAGTTACATTTACATAGCACTTTATAGTTTACAAAACGCTTTCATGTACATTTTTTTAAATCTCACTTGTTTTTCACAGCTACTCTGTGAGGTGGTCAGAGAAAGCACTGATGTCTCCATTTTGCAGATGAAGAAACTGAGGCTTATTCTAAAGAAAGGGGTCAAAAGGGGAACAACTCACTAATTCGATTTGAGTTCTCACCATGTTGTTACAGGCTGGATTACACAGAAAAAAACAACTCAATTACAATGCTGTTTCACGTCCTGTAACTGCCGCTGCCCAAGACAAAGCCTCCCCCTACTTACTCCCCTCCCCGCCACCTGTCTTCTGCTATCCTGGCCACGAACTAACCAGCCTGGCGCATGAAGACATTTGAGTCCATGACCTACGAGGAAAGGTAATGAAGACATGCCAAGTACCACACGTCCACATGTACCAGAAATTGCATTCTGCACTTCTTATGCATGATCTCATTTTAGCCCCAAAACAGCCCTGCAGAGGAGGTCCATCTGACTGAAGCCTGTGATTGGAGGAGGGACAGAGAGTATATTCAATGTTTCCAATTGTGGGAAAAGTCTTAAGATATAAAAAAAGCATTTTGAAAAGACACATAATCACATTAGCCAGAAATAACCACTACTAACACTCTAATGCATTCACTTGTGACTGTTTCTGTATTTTATATAGTTAAAATAAAGCTATAGGTGCAATTACATATTCTGGGTTTTTTCCCCTTACAGTGGACTCAACATTTGCCCACATCTCCACAAGTCCCATACATCTTATTTTGAATAGTTATATCTATTCTGTCCCAGGGATGCCATAACTAACTTTTATCTTAATGTTGACCAGGTGAGCGCTTTCCAGTGCTTTGTGTATATAAATAATATATAAATAAAATATATAAATAATATTATATTATTTATGAATGAGAAATATTTGAACATTTTTGTCCATCCATTTCCTCTGCATTTCTGCTTTTTTCCTAAGGATTTTTGTATTCTCGACGTGCACTGAACCCCATTTCCTCATCTGGAGCCCTGCCCGGCAAGAGTACCATCTGTGGAGGTTTCTCCAAATACACACCCCTGGCTCCACCCCAGAGCTAGGACCCTAATCTCCTGAGTGGGCTCACTCTGGTGGCTCTGGTCCCCCCACTGTGCCAGGACCGATGCTCCCCAGCCTCCTACCTGGCCTGACTGCACTGCACGGACATACAGTCTTGACACAAAGGAAGTTCCCCCTCCTCACGGCACCGACTCCTGACAGGCAGAGCCCAAGGCCTGCTGGCCATCATCTAGGTTCCAACCTTCTTGCTCCATTTTTGTGATTTCTACACTTTCAGGCTACCTGCACTATTATTAACCTAATTCTTTTTTACTCGACTTACTTTTTGTTTCTTGAATTCATTTATTCAAAAAAAAAGGAAAATGTATCTTGTTATGCTAAGTTAAAAAAACAACAACAACCATTTCTTCATGTATAGAAAACTTAAAAATAAACACAATGAGTACAAAACCAAGTAAAGACCGTTGCCTCCTTATCCAGACCCGGACCTTTGTTAAAATGGAAGATGAGCAAGCGTCATCCAAGGTATTTAATACCTACCAGCACAATCAGGCTCTCTCCTCAACTCAATCACAAAGATTGAACAGGAGTTGAAATAGGACTCTCTCACCATGTGATTCAATGTTACTTAATACTCTGCTTCGGTAACACACCTACAACAATTTGGTGCCGGTCCCCCAGTGGAAAACACTGATCTAGTCCAACTTTCTCCACTTACAGAGGACAAAAGATGCTGAGAGTTCAGGGACAGGCCTTTGTCACATCCAAGCTAAGTCGGCAGGAAAGCAGAACCAAGAATCCAGGTTTCCTGGCTCCTAAGTCTTATTTGATCACTGAAAATTTCATTTAAAAAAAATGTCAGGCAGGAGAGTATATAGGGAGAAAAATATATTTTTCCTTTGATCTTTGCTTATAAGATAACAAAGCATGCTATGATAGAAGAGATTAAAGATACAAGCATTTCTTTAAAAAAATTCAATCAACAGGAATTATTGACCATTTACTTCCAAGCCAGATTCTACCCTGTGTGCTGGGCTTATAATAGAGAACAGGAGACAACTTCCAGCCTCTGTCCCTCAAACTGACTGTGTGTGGGCAATGTTCAGATTTAGAGTAGCATCTGTGGATTGATCATTCATTCATTACTCTACGAACATGGATGAGCACCTACTATGTGTCAGATTTCCATAAATGATTTTTAATGGGAGCACTGATGCTTTTAGACAGTTACTCTGATAACCATACTAATTGCTAAGATTCCAACATAAGAACATAAGAATGGCAGGCTTTAAAAATATCACTCAAGTTAGCTACAGAAAACTGTTTTATAAAACCTTTGCTGAAGACATAGGGAATGGACTTGAGGACACGGGGAGGGGGAAGGGTGAGCTGGGATGAAGTGAGAGAGTGGCATGGACATATATACACTACCAAATGTAAAACAGCTAGCTAGTGGGAAGCAGCCGCATAGCACAGGGAGATCCGCTCGCTCAGTGCTTTGTGACCACTTAGAGGGGTGGGATAGGGAGGGTGGGAGGGAGACACAAGAGGGAGGAGATATGGGGATATATGTAAATGTATAGCTGATTCACTTAGTTATACAGCAGAAACTAACACACCATTGTAAAGCAATTATACTCCAATAAAGATGCTAAAAAAAAATAAAAATAAATTGGGCTTCCCTGGTGGCGCAGTGGTTGAGAATCTGCCTGCCAATGCAGACGACACGGGTTCGAGCCCTGGTCTGGGAAGATCCCACATGC
>NW_006783002.1:755957-769430 GCF_000442215.2 Lipotes vexillifer
AAAAAACCAAAAAAAAAAAAAAAAAAAAAAAAATTGTGTATTAAAAAAAAAAAAAAAAAAAAAAAAAAACCTTCCCTCCTTAACTCCTCACTCCAAGAGTTTACTGAATTACAATTCGGCCTCTGGAGCTCCTGGAACTTTTAAAAAAAAATAAAAAATAAAAAATAAAAAATAAAAATAAATAAATTTATAGTGTTTAAAAAAAACCTATGCTGAACTTCTAAATGGAGGATACAATTTTAAAAGCATTACACAGTTTAGATATTATTACTAATAATAGTTAACACAAGCAAGCCAACCATACAATTATTGACAATTAGTTAATATTTATTGGACCCTATGATATACTTGGCATTAGGCTCAACACTTCTGCAGACACTGACATTTAATCCTCACAAGAATCCTGTAAAGGATTATTATTATCTGTAATGTACAGACTTGGAAGCCAAGGATTATAGAGGTTAAATAAGTTTCCCCAAATCACATAGTTAATAAATGGTGAGACCTAGATACAAATCCAGATAGCTGGCTGAAAGTTTAAATCTTTCCAAATTTGAAAGGCACGCTTACTAAAGGAAAAATAAATGTTAGGATTTTCTTCACTTTAATGATACCCAAAGAGGAGGGGGGATTTCAAAGCTCCTTCAAAGGAGCTCTAGTTTAAGCATCCATTAGCGGTTAAAAAATGGTCAATGACAGTGTTTTTCCAAACTTTAGAGTGCACCAGAACCAGCTGGCGGGCTTGTGAAAACAGAGTGCTGGACCCCACCCCACAGTCTCCCATTCGGTAGGTCTCAGGGGAGGCTGAGGATGTGCATTTCAGGTGATGTTCATGTTGCTGCTCTGGAGACCGCACTTTGAGAATCACCTGGTGTGGGGATCATGGGCTTTATAATTAGACTTGGGTCCGAATCTTGACTCTTGCTTTAGGTGTAACCTTGGGCAAGTCACAGAGGCTAAGTTCTTCATCTCTAAAAGAGAAGATCACTATTGGATAAGGTCACTGTGAGGATTATATTAAATGAAATTAGGCATATAATGTGCCAAGTACCTGGCATGAAAAGAGAAAGGAACAGAACTGCACTTCGGGGGATAGTAATATTTCATCCCACATAATCACATTTGTCTCTTCTATGCATAATGCTGTTAGAGGATGTTGGCCGATACAAAAAGGAAGATATATGTGGTGGGAAACCCATCAAAGCCAAATGCCAGTGGGTTAAGAAGGGCCACCCTTGCCCAGCAGCCACAAGAGGTAGTGGTAGCATCGCACAGGAGAATTCATGGATGGCTTGTAGGCACAACCAGAGGACCTGAAGGCTTCTGGGCTGTTCCTGGGGCTCAGTGCAGATTTCATAATTATAAAATAACAATATAACTGCTTGGGCTTTATAAAGCACCTTGCTGTCGAATGGAATCAATCGGAAGTGTTAAGTAGTCCTTTTATCTTCTTCTGCCCGATTTGTAAAGTGTTGTCTGTGGGGAATATTGTGTGTATGTGTACGTGTGTGTGTGTGTGTGTGTGTGTGTGTGTGTTGTTTTTTGCTGGTTTTATAGTAAGTCACAGAGACAAACCTGATTGTGAGCTTCTTGTCCAGAAAGAGTGGAATATATTAAGGCTGGAAATTGGCCTTGGGGCTAAATATAGCCCAGTGGTAGAATGGAGTGGAGGGTGTGCTGGGGCACCTTTTCAAGCTGTTGGCGAGTATTTGAAACATTTAAAGGTAGATCCTGGTGCAATGGAGTGGTACTTAAATCATCTGACAAGGGATGTCTTTGTAAGGCCATTTGTAAGTTCTTTGGCTAAATAAGAGTGAGGCATATTGTGTGACCCAGCCAAGAGGGACCAAAGAGGGATGGAGACGGCAGAGACCTGCCTGGCCTGCAATTAGTACCTGCGGGGCCGTGGCTGATGAGCTTTCACTCCTGCAACTCCAGGCTCCCACAAAGGACAGTGGAAGGATGGTTTCCCAGGAGCCACGTGGCTTTCGCTGCCCCTGGCTGCCTGCTAGCCAGCCCCTCTTATTCATGCCTCAGCTCCCACACTGGTCTCTCTGATCAGCCCATCTACAGCAGACACTGTGGATCCCCTGGGCGCCCCTGCTGTGCCCATGGACAGGCTCCAGACCACACAGGCTTCCCACCTTGTTTCTCTGCTGGGGACTCTCTGGCAGTGGAAACCCACGCACAGGGCTGGGTGGAAACACCTGGAGGTTAACATCCCTGGAAGCAATCCACAACCAATGAGAAGCGTACCTTGGTAGATGGACACCCCTGCTTCTTCGACCCCTGGTGGAACAACTGTCCGGCCAGTGCATCCGCGTCTCTCAGAGGGCCCTCGAAGGACTGAGCCCCCTGCCCACGGTGGTGACCCAATCAGTGATGTACCTGCACTTAGCTTTCCCCCCTTCCCTGCTCCCTCACCATATGCCTCCTGGAATCACAGCATAAATAAACCCCTTTCCTCTGGGTCTGCTCTGGGGAGAACCCAAGCACTAAGAACTAAGACATTATCTCAGGTCCTCCTTCCCACCCCCCAGTCTCTCTCTATCACACCGTCCCGTCCCGTTTCCTTCCTGACCACTCTCTGAACTGATCTGCTTTCTCTTCTTACTTCTTCACAAGGGCAGGGCCTGGGTCTGCTCCATCTCCACCACCTGGAACTCTGCCTGGCCGGTGCTCAGCAAACATTAATTGACTAAAAGAATAGTATTTGCCACTTGGAAATGGCTTCCTCCTAGAACTGTTTATATAAACAGGAATTATACTCTCACCTCTTGACATCAACTCCCTTTCTTTCCCCAAATATAGCCCTGTCCTAAGACACATCTGTGAATAAGCAGAGAGGTTTCATGGAAGGGTTTTGAAATCCAGAGAGCTGTGTGACTTTGGGCAAATTATTTGCCTTCTCTGATCTTCCTTGAGACCATCTCAAGAACTAGGAATAGTATTGCTTATCTAATGGATTTACAGCAAAGGCTAAGAGCTTAGAGATGTAGTAAAGTGCCTGGTACTTGGCAGGCATTTAATAAGTGTGAGTTCCCTTCATCCCGTTTCTTCCTCTTATCTTCTCTCTCAACCTTCATAATAAGTCCTACACTCTATAGAGAGAGGGGATGCTTTGAGCACGTCTCTCCATGTCTGAGATGCCTCCAACCCCTACCCCCTTGCTAATCATCCCTGTCCCTGTATAAACACACACACATACGCGCGCGCGCGCACACACACACACACACACACACACACACACACACACACACACTTGTAGATGGTGTCACTGAGTTACATAGCCAGCACCATATTCTGAAATGTCTTCAACTTCCTGCCTCTATTTAGTAAGCCCTTCTAGGCAGGTCCAGACCCTTCCATGTAGGCTACTTGGCCATTTCACAGATAGGGAGAGTGAGGCCCAGAGAGGGTGGGTGAGTGCTCAAAGCCTCAGTGCTAGGGCAATGCAAGCCTGCCTACTCCTCTCTAGACCACACTACCTTCACCAGGCTCCTAGCAAACTCCAGAGACTACATGGCTATGACTGAGTAACGCCCTAAGGACCTGTGGAGGTTTGCAGCAATAGATACCCCTGTGCTAAATGGTCCTCCTCTTGCTTTTGTTTAATGAAAATTGATGCAATGCCCTTGGCAGTGTCCTGGACAAACCCACTGCGGTAGGTATTATGAGCCCATTTAACATTCGAGGAAACTAAGACTCAGAGAAGTTAAGCAGTTTTCTCTCCATCACAGAGTGAATAAGTAGTGGAACCAAGAATCAAATCGAGGTGTGTCTGACCCAGAGCCTAAGTCGTCCTTAGAAGACACGGTCCTTCCTCTCTCTGCTCCCTTGCTCTTCGCTGCTGCTCTCCCAGTGTCTTTCTGACACAGCCCCACTCCCTCTCAGCTTTCCTTTTCACAAAAGGCAGGAAACTGAAGAGCATCCACGACACTGCAAGCTGCCTGAGGTTTCCTTCACTCATCTCCAGGCACTGTTATAAGCTCAGGAAAGATCTGGACAACTGAAGTGAACAAAGCCTCAAGAGGAGTTGACTGGAAGATGTTTTAGCTTCCTTCCAACTCTGGAAGGCTACTCCCTGACGGTTCTATTTCAGCTCTGTCAACACATAAGGACAAGCATTTGTAGCCATTCAAAACACTGAACAGCATTATTAAATACCAACAAATGTTCATCCTCAAGAGGGAATTCCATGACCATGGGAGCCAGTGCCTGGGGGCTCCACCTTTGCAGGGGAGCCCAGAGGAGCAGCATCTCTGTTTGGATCCATCATGTCACAACACAGCTCCAAATGCTCAGCCTTCCTGCCAGGGGCTGAGGCTCTGTGATCAGAAGGTGTTAGGAAAGGGAACAGGCACAGCCACCACAAGCGCTCTGGAGCCTTCCTGAGCACCCCAAGAGAACACAGCCTTCCTAACCCTATTAACCACTTAGCTGACCAGTGAAGTCCAAGGGCATCCTCAAGAAATAGCCACGCTCACTGAAATCCTGCCCCGTGAGGGTATCCAACAGGGGGTGAGGCATCAGGCCCCAGGACTGTCAGAGAGTCTGGCTCCTTCAAGACGGCCAAGCTGGGTGACAGGTCCTCTGCTGTCTGGTCACCCAGGACAGCCTTAAGGCCATCCCTGCTACGCACCTTTCAGCTATCAGAGTGACTTCCTGATCGTGGAACACCCACCCCCACTCAAACACATAGTGCAGTGACTGAGGGTGGATTCTGGAGCTGGATTACCTGGGGCCAAGTCCTGGCTCCACTGCTTACTACGTACATGACCTGGGACAAGTCACCCAACCTTTCCATGCTTCAGTTTCCTCAAACATAAGGTAGGAAAAACAACACTCCTTCCCTCATAAGGGTTGTAAGAAAATTAATTTATTTATAAAGCACTTCTAAAGTGCCACTGCAGAAGCATTTTATAAGTATTTATCAAATAAATAAGTACTCATCCCATCTCTTAATAACTTCCTAGGACTAGCCTCTTGGAAAACATACCTATTTATTATGCTCTCACACATGCACGCCTCCACTCATTCATTCTTCTTCTATGCGCTCCCACGGTGTTCTGCCTAGTCACAGCCCGTATCACTCTGGACCACCGTGGTCTATTCCAAGAGCATCTTCACTGTACCACAGCCACACACTGTATCAGCACTGAGAATGCAATGGTCAGTTCAGAGAGGAGGGGCATACGGGTCAGGGTCACTACGTAACGAAGGCAAGGGTGCAGTGCTAGAGGCACCAGCGGCGGTCACCTTATGGAGGTATCAGTTATACTATGTCTTAATGATGTAGTCATAATTAAAAGGCATCTGATCCATCTACAGCAAATAGGAATCTCTAGATGTCCACAGGACATGTTCATTCTCAAAAGGGATAAAATGAGAAGCAGAGGGCTTCCCTGGTGGCACAGTGGTTGAGAATCTACCTGCTAATGCAGGGGACACGGGTTCGAGCCCCGGTCCGGGCAGATCCCACATGCCGCGGAGCAACTAGGCCCATGAGCCACAACTACTGAGCCTGCGCGTCTGGAGCCTGTGCTCCGTAACAAGAGAGGCCGGGACAGTGAGAGGCCCGCGTACCGCAATGAAGAGTGGCCCCCGCTCGCCGCAACTAGAGAAAGCCCTCGCACATAAAAACGAAGACCCAACACAGCCAAAAATAAATAAATAAATAAATTATTTTTTAAAAAGTAATAAATGGGGCTTCCCTGGTGGCGCAGTGCTTGAGAGTCCGCCTGCCGATGCAGGAGACGCGGGTTCGTGCCCCGTTTCGGGAGGATCCCACATGCCGCGGAGCGGCTGGGCCCGTGAGCCATGGCCGCTGAGCCTGCGCGTCCGGAGCCTGTGCTCCGCAAATGGGAGAGGCCACAACAGTGAGAGGCCCGCATAACGCAAGAAAAAAAAAAAAAAAAAAAAAAAAAGTAATAAATGTTCAAGTACAATTGGTGTCTTTAAAAAAAAAAAAAATGAGAAGCAGAAAAAGAAGTCAGAGTAAAAACACATATTCCAGGCCCCTTATATTCCAAATCTGCTCCTATTCCTCATAGGATTCCCAAACCTCCTGGCAACTGTCTCCCGTCCCCGAGGCCAGCGGCCACGGGTTCACTCCAGACTGTTTACAAAGTCTTGTGAAAACTTCCCGCCTCCTGAGCAACTGGCCATGGATTCAGGTCACTCTGGTTCCAGCTGCCTTGGAATCCACAGCCTTTCTGGCAGGCAGACAGATGATCACTCTGCCTTTCCCTGCCTCACTGAGACTCTCCATCGACTCCAGCTCCACCCACTGATTGGTCAACGGACATCTGAGGGAAGGCACAAATGTTCCCGTGAGAACTTCAAGGCCAGGCCCTAACAGCTGTCTCAGCTGGAGAGGACTTTTTCACTCTAATTTGGAGATGATTCTAGCTCATGAAGACTGCTTATTAAGAATGTTGGTTCAACATACCAGCCAAATATAATGCATACATTTTATCTGGATCCTAGCTGAGGAGGAAAAAAAAAGCCATGAACACATTTTTTGGACAATTGGGGCAATCTGAATATGGACTAGACATTAGATGACAATTATAAATTATTGTTACCTTTCTTAGGTATTATATAAACATCATATCATGGTTATATAGAAGAATATCCTTATTTTTAAAAGAAGCATATGGTAAAATATGTAAGAAAAAAGAAGCATGTCTGCTAAAGTGGAGAAAAACATATATCTACATATATGCACACACACACAGATCAAGCATATTTGGCAAACGCTTTAGGAAAAAGAATGATCAATTCCTTGTGGCTCTATATAGAACTTATTCATGCACCCTATATAGAGAACTGAAAAACACAAAAAAAGATGCAGAAAGATACATACAATTTATCTCCAAATTTCAAAATTCACCTTGACTTTGCCCTGGGAGGGGAAGAAAATCCCTTGGCCGTCCCCACTGCAGCCCTGCCAACACACACTGGAAGATAATTCCTTTGAGTTCAAAGCCTTAAGAGAAATTCCAGAAAAGCTGGCCTGGAACAGTGTAGAGCTGACATTCCCCACTGGGAGACTTGGGTTCAAACCCTGCTGCACAGGAGCTGGTGATCTTAGAAGCCACTGCACTTCTGTGGGTCTCACTTTCCTCAAAGTCACGCAGGAGTTGAACAACCCTGCCTCCCAAGCCCACAGGCTGGGTCCAAGGACCAGGAGAAAGAAAGCCTGTAAAGGCACCATCTGAACGTTCCTTATTACTGCCTATGTTAAGAAGTAAGAGGCCGAGAATCGCACACGTGGAGAGGTATCGGTGCTCTGTCAAAAGCTTCCCGTGTCAATCTTCTGGAATTGGGCCTCCAAGAATTTACTTTTCCAAGCTGTTCGCTACTGGAAACAGACATAATTCTTATAACCCTACATGTTATGGCCCAAGCAATAAAAACACAACTGGCTTTCGATTTCTTTTTTAACAGGCATTCCCAAAGCAATCTTATATAAATGGTTCTGAAACACGAGGCAGAGACGGAGGGGCTGAGTAGAGAGACAGAACTCAAACAAAGAGTCCTGCCTGAGTCACGGACAAAGACTGCCAAAACCTTGGCCCGTGGCCCCCTGAGCTCCTCGAATCTGACTTGGGCAGAAAACCTCATTCATTTACAATTCATTAAATCTGATCACTGGGACACGGCCTCAGCTGACCTTTGCCCCTGTTCCATCTGTGAAATGAAGTCTGGCTTAGAGGTAGGGGCCCCACGGAGCACAGGCAAGCTGGCTAACTGGGTGGCCAGGAGACCAGGTTCACTCCTTACCCCACCACTGTGTAACCTTGGACAAGACGCCTTCCTTCCCCAGCCTCAATGGTCGTCCCTACCAAACAACAGTGTTGGATTAGAGGCTGTTCCTGTCTCATCCAATTCTAAGATTCTATGATTAGTCCCTGCTTTGGGGAAGTCGTTCTCATCCCTCAAAGAATGTTTGCTGAAAGGAACTGGTGGTATCTGTGAAATTAAAGCATGCTTAATCAACCAAAGGGAACAAACTGTTTTAGAGCACATTTAAAGCACTCATTTCTGTGTCCCAAGGGAGAACAAAACATTAACTCATTTTGATCCATAGGAATTTTCACCTGTTTGCTGTTGGTTTGAGGCAGCTAAGTACTTTACAAACCTGAAAGTAATAAATAATACTATCATTATAGAGAGCAATTTGGGGCATTCACTGCATACAGTCAGACTCTAGGCTAAGACCTCTATATACCACAGCAATGGCATGATACAGGCTCATTAACTCCACTTTTGTCTGAAAAAATTGCAGCTCAGAGAGGTTAAGTAACTTGTCCAACGTCACACAGCAAGTGGTAGAAGTAGGAGTCCAACCCTATTCACTGTGGTAGCATCTGAAGGTAACCCGTCATTTTATAAACACACTCTGGTTTATGAGTATGTTATTTGTCTTTCCTCGTAGTGGACATCAACTTCGAAAAAACTTTTTGAGCTATAACTGATGTGCAGTACTATACATTTTTAAATTGTATAACTTGGTTTTTGGCATCAGTATACAAACTGTGAAGTGTCACTACAATCAAGATGGTGAACATATCCATCGCCCCCAAAAACTTCCCCTTAACCTCCTCCCCTCATCCATCTCCAGGCAACCACCGAGCTGTTTACTATCACAAGATATTACTTTGCATTTTGTAGACTTCTGTATAAACGGAATCAGCACATATTTTTCTGTTTGGCTTTTTCCACTCAGCATAATTATTCTGAGATTCATCCTTGTTGTTGGGCTTATCAAGAATTCATTTTATTTTTATTGCTGAGTAATATTTCATTGTATGGGATATACCACAATTTGTTTACCTATTCACCTGCTGATGGACACTTGGGTCATTTACAGGTTTTGGCTCTTACCAGTAAAGCTTCTGTGAACATTCCTGTACAGGACTCTGTACATAAATATGCTTTTATTTCTCTTGGGTACCTATCTAGGAGTGGAATGGCTGGGTCATAAGCCAGGGGTACATTTCAATTTTTAAGAAGCTGCCAAACTGTTCTCCAAAGTAGTAGTACCATTTTACATTTCTGTTGCTTCATGTTCTCGCCAAAGTTCAGTATAACCAGTCTTTTCAATTTTAGGCACTTGAATGTGGTTGAAGTCATACCTCATTATGGTTTTAATTTTCATTTTCCTAATGATTAATGATGTTGAGCATCCTTTCATGTGCTTATTGAAAAAAATCTTTAGCTATGATATAAAAATTTGACAAAAATAACAGTGCTAGTTACCATGTATTAAACTGTTACCCTGTTACCCTACTACAGGTATACCTGGAGGTATTAGGGGTTCGGTTCCAGACCATGGCAATAAAGTGAATATCGCAATAAAGTGAGTCACATGAATTTTTTGGTTTTCCAGTGCATACAAACATTACATTTACACTATACTGCAATCTGTTAAGTGTGCAACAGCATGTCTAAAAAAACAATGTATATACCTTAATTAAAAAATACTTTATTGCTAAACAATGCTAACCATCATCTGAGCTTCCAGCTTTTCAGTCGTAATCTTTCTGCTGGTGGAGGGTTTGAAATACTGTGAGAATTACCAAAATGTGACACAGAGACATGAAGTGAGCAAATGTTGTTGGAATAATGGCACTGGTAGACTTGCTCAATGCAGGGTTGCCACAAACCTCCAATTTGTAAAAAGAAAATGCAATATCTGGGAAGCACAATAATGTGAGGTACGCCTATATGTGACAGATTTGATGCTAAGAGTTTTACATATATTATAGCATCTCACCCTCATAACACATTAATGAGGACAGTAGTAACATCCAGTTTTATAGATGGGGAAACAGACTCAGCGAGGTCAGCTAGTTTGGCCTACTTCCCATGATAAGCTGGAGGCGGGGCCAGTTTCCCTTCCAGACCTCTGCTCTACACCCCAGAGGGCGGGCCTGCCATTTACACTGCTCTTGTGCAGGGCTGGCATCCCATCTCTCAGGCACAGTCAGGACTTGGGAGCATAACCAGACAGCGGCCAAAAACAACAAAAAAGAAAAATTTTGTCTACACTGCAGACAAATGTAACACTGACACTGTTACTTCTCACGCAGTCATTCCCTATTTGCTAGAAACACAGGACAGTTTAGCCAAGGCACACTGTGGCTGAGACCCTGGATCAATATATTGATACTGTGTAACATTAAAGGCAAAACAGATACCTGGAAAGTAGTTAACTGAGAGCCTCAAATCTAAGAACGGGCATCAGAACACCAATGCTGAGCACATTTACGGTGCGCTGACAGAATCACTGAAAAGAACTTTACTTTTGTTCTTTAACGGCAGATGTCCTTCAAGCTGTTGACTCTTATGTAAGCACTGGAAATGTGTCTGGAGTTTTCCTTAGCCCAGAGACTAAGTTCTAGCACCCAGGGCAAGGCTACGTGCTGTAAGGGAAAGATGAGCGGCTAGGAGCAGGCCAGCGAGCCTCTCTGGACGTCAGTTTCTTTCTCTGGGCTGCCGATGGCTCATGTGGGATTCCTCCTTACTACCCTTCTAGCGCCGGGATACTGCTGTTTGCACTTAATTGGCAAGAAACACCAAACATGAGAGTGGTAGTAAATGAGACAATATAACAAGAAGAGCCCTACCTAAGTAGAAAAAATTTTACCTTTGCATTTTACTTTAAATCCTTGCCTTTGAATTGTGGTGTTTTCATTCCATGTCTACAGAATTACATAGCCCTTGGAAGAGCAGTATTCACATCTCCCGCCATCCTGGACGATGCCCGCGACTCTCCTGCTGATACTCACGATGTGATATCACCTATATATAGCTCCCTTGCACCATCAGAAAAAAGTCCAAGCTCCTGAGTTGGCTTCCTTCTTCCTGAGGTCACCACATCCCACCCGGCTTCCCCTGTGGATGCACTTTTCCAGAGCTTACAGCCTTTTTCTCAGGCTCTGTCCTCTGCCTGGGGAGTCCTTCCACATTTCCCCACTTGGAGAGCTCCTAAACTCACAGGGCCCATTAAGAAGAAGGAATCTCCTCTCTAAAAACTTACCCTGGGGCTTCCCTGGTGGCGCAGTGCTTGAGAGTCCGCCTGCCGATGCAGGAGACGCGGGTTCGTGCCCCGTTTCGGGAAGATCCCACATGCCGCGGAGCGGCTGGGCCCGTGAGCCGTGGCCGCTGAGCCTGCGCGTCCGGAGCCTGTGCTCCGCAAATGGGAGAGGCCACAACAGTGAGAGGCCCGCATAACGCAAGAAAAAAAAAAAAAAAAAACTTACCCTGGTGGCCCCCAGGCAGATTAAGTCACCCTTTACCTGCATTCCCCCTGGCTGGAGTGCTCACCTCCAAGGAGGCCCTTTTCCCACTGTATATCTCACATGGTGAGACATATAGCATCAGCAATGATATACAGCATTGCACATATATCATATATAGATGGCGTATATGATATATAGCACTGCGTCATCAGTAAGCGCGTCTGTTTCCTCCCACTCGACCAGCCCAGCCCAACAGAAAGAGAAAATACACAGAACAAATAATTCTGCATGATAAATAACTACTACAAATATAATAAAATATAAATAAAATTTTATTCTACCCAATTTCAAGGACCCAATAGCAACATGTGACAGATGGCTACCATCTTAGAGAGCACAGATACAGAACGGTTCCATCCCGGTGGAGCTTCTACTGAAAAGCACTGGTCTAGAATATCTCTTTGGAGAAATCTTCTCAATGGTGGTAAATTTGCTTCTTTAAAGTGCAGCTGATTTCCCTAAATGAGCAAAAGATACTGGGACTACAGCATGCAGGACACGGACAACACCAGGAACACTGATACTATTGGTTACAAGATGCTACTCTACCTGATGAGTCACAGCCAACCGTGTCACTTATAAGCTGGCTTTGAAGGTCAATGCTGGCTACTAGAAATGCCTCCAATCTGCTCTCCCCCTTACCACTTCATCACCCAGCACAACATCTTTTGCTTGAGTCCTGAAATAACTTGATCTACCGTTTTCCTGTTTGTATTTGTATATGCTGTTCCTGCCATGTAGAACATCCTCTCCTGTCACCCTGGCTGACTCATGACCCTTCAACATAGCTCAAGCTTCACCTCCTTCGTGACACCTTCCCTGGCGGCCTCTGCGGAAACGGCCGCCCTCCTGTATGCCCCCTGTATATGTACACCCTTCATCAATAACCCCTTCACAGGCATGTGTCTTGAAGGCAGCAGTTGTCTTTTTCCCTGACTTGGCCAACCACAGTGCCTGGCAAATTGCACATGCTTGACAAATACTAACTGATAGACTTGTGAATGAATGCCTGAACTCCCAAAGTCCCAAGGAAGAGTTCCAACCCTCTGTCCAGCAGTGACAGCATCACCTGAGTGAGTGTGTGGCCCCTCCAGGTACCACCTCTGAAGGCAGCTCTCCTCGTTGGAATGTGTACATTCCAGGCCATATTTATAACAGGCTTGGCTTATAGACGTTTGAAGCACAGGATGGAAAGAAGTCCATGGACGGCAGCTGAGCCATCCCCCTGCCTTCACAACAAACTCACATCCAAAGCAGTCAAGAAGATAAAAACCCACCTGGCTTTTTACAGAATTCAAAACCACCCCCAGCGAGCCATGGCAACCCTGAATCAAGAACTGAGGGCACCTCCCTCTCTGTGCTGAGTCAGTGGCCTCTGTCTGCTGTGTGACTCACCCCGCTGCTTATAAACCACCTGAGCAGCTGGGAACAAGGAAGCTGCGTGGCCCACACCCACGGGGATGAGTATTGCTCCCTCCACGTTCAGAATGGCACCCACTGTGACCACAGCCCGGGGTTGGATGTGATCTCTCCTGCCTCAATCACTCAAAGGCAACGGGGTCCATCAATCCCCAGCTCTTTCCTGTGAGCCAGGGGTGGGTACTGGGTAAGATGGTAAAATCAGATTGGCAGCCAAGAAGCTCAAAATTTGGACTTGATGCTGTGATATGGACTTTACGGTGGGTTCAAATGCCACTACACAGCCAGTTACCATACATGGTGTGTTGCAGATCACGTCCCAGCCTTATTTCCTCCACTTGAAGTGAAGCTAACGCCCTCCTACAGGGCTGTTTGTAAGGAGGTAGAGGGATTAGGGGCTGCCACACAGCAGTGCAGAAGATATTGGACACCATCCCTGTCTCCTCCCCTTGGCCAGACGTCCCATGAACTAACTGGCTTTGTGGTTGAGGCAAGGTCCATCCTTCTCTGAGTCCTCAGTTTCTCCAGCTACATAGGTGAGCCAAATTATCCCTCAGTTCCCTTCCAGATCCAAGGTGGGAAGGTTTTGGGTATGACAGTTTGGGGTGTGACAATTGCAGTGTGACTGTGTGTGTGTGTGTGTGTGTGTGTGCGCGCGCGCGCGCGCGTGTATGGGGGGGGGGAGAGAGAGAGAGGGGCCATTTTTTTTTTTTATTTCCCTTAATGGGAAAAGGCAACTTTC
>NW_006783002.1:769590-772059 GCF_000442215.2 Lipotes vexillifer
GGGGGGGGGGAGAGAGAGAGAGAGGCCATTTTTTTTTTTTAGTTCCCTTAATGGAATAAGGCAGATTTAAATATTTTGATTCCAACCCATTGTGTTCTCTTTGTTCTGTATATATTTTTAAAGCTCATCTTTGTCTTTTAGCCCTTTCAACAATGCAAATACTCACAATAAAAGGTAAAGTTTTTCTCCCTCCCGATGACTTAACATATAAAAAAAAGTTAAACCCTTACTCTCTGTATTTAAATCTTTGATGCTTCCGATAAAACAGGTTGGAAGGGGTTGGAACAGAAAAGCACTCCATTTATCTGAGTGACTAATAGAAAGAGAAGGCAGGCTTGCTGCCCGCCGAGAAGAACGGCAACCAGAGTGCTTGCAGGGCAGCCTTCTGCCTTGATCACTTCTCAGAACTCTGTCCCTTCTTAAATCCATGGAGTCAGCACTTCCCAAAGAGTTTCTGAAGGAACGCTGCTCTTAGGAGAGGTTCTGCAAACACTTTTTTAAACTCTTCTGTTGGGAGTTCGAGAACACTTATGCGCTATTTCCCTCTCATGGAGATTCACATGTGTATAGTCAAGGCTCTGAGAATTCCTGCAGCGCGAGAACACGTTGAACCTGTCTAATTTGGCATTTCTCAAACGTATTTGGACACAAACCAGTGTTTCAATGGGGTTCTTCTCCTTCACGGAAAAAAAAAAAAAGCTATTACGCCCTTCCACATATCCACACACACACGCAGTATGGAAAAAATGCTTGAAACCCTGTTCCAGGAGGCCAGCATGGGGCAGAGGTAACAACACACATTTCAGAGTCGGATAAAGTCAGGTTCAATCCTAAATCCACCAGCAGGGTAGCCTTAGGGATGTTACTTAACTTTCCATAGCCTCAGCTTTGCCATCAGTGAAAACCCAGCTGATAATATCTAGAGTGGCGCTCGTGTGTGCCTTAGGTGAGACGAGCCCTGCACAGAAGTATCTGCCACACAGGAATTTTTTAAATGTGACTCTCTCTCATCTCTCCCCTTTGCAAAATCACATGCGGAGACATCTGAAAACACACTGTCATTTTTTTAAACGCTCATAAAATTTTAAATCAAATCAGACTATTTTACATAAGAAGCCTTCTTGGAATGCCATTCCATTACCGAGTCTGCAAGTTTTCTTAGAGTCATCCAGAAAAAAAAAAAGGCACGGCCGCTTCCATACGCATATATGTGAAGGAGACGGAGTATTTCATACAGCTCTCTGGAATTTGCCCGTGTCAAATAGTACTTTATTTAACGGAATGTGATATCACTTGATACAGTCATAAAGTGCCTTCCTATCAAAATACAGCTGTTATTAACATTACTAACAACTGCTTCATCCCAGTGCATTTTATTGAAGTCATAACGATGGGCACTTTTAGAATAAGTGTCCCTGGCTAATTTTCAGAGGCCTATCTCCCACAGAGAGTTCATATGGTAATTCCAGCGGGGTTTTCACCAAGGTAGAATGAAGAGTTTAAAATGCTTGAAAGAGAGTCATCTCCAGGTCACCAATAATTAAACAGGAGCTAAAGGAACAGAATATGGAAAATGCGTAATCTTCCCTGGCCCTGAAATTTAAAAAAAGGTATCAGGGGGACAGTACCTTTGCAGGGAGACTTGATTTCCATCTACAGTAGGATTCCTTTCAAGCCTGGATGTCTATTTCAAAATACCCATTAAAAGTCTATGATGGACTTTAATTATGAGAGGCAGGTGATAAGAGTGCACTCTGTCCCGTTGTCTGAGGTGGTTTAGAGCTGCTAATCACACCCTTCTAAGACGTGCAGTGTACAGATACCACTTTAAAGAGGATGCTGGACTGCCAGGGAGGGCTTCTTACCCCACAGGTGGTGCTGACAGAAAGCGAGTTAAAATACCTTGGGGCCCTGCAAAGTGCATTGAAGGGACCTCTTGTTGAAATCAGTGACAGGGCTTCCCTGGTGGCGCAGTGGTTGAGAGTCCGCCTGCCGATGCAGGGGACACGGGTTCATGCCCTGGTCCGGGAAGATCCCACATGCCGCGGAGCGGCTGGGCCCGTGAGCCATGGCCGCTGAGCCTGTGCGTCTGGAGCCTGTGCTCTGCAATGGGAGAGGCCACAACAGTGAGAGGCCCGCATACCGCAAAAAAAAATAAATAAAAAATAAAAAGCAGTGACAGTTTTCCCATTAATACACAGTTGTTGGACCAAGGGACTCCCTCATTGCTTCTCACTTCTGAGCCTCCAAGGCCCCTCTTCCCATCTTCAGTCACCTGCACACTGTTTGGGGGTGATTTGATGAGATGCCCTGGAAGCTAACAGCTAGCATTAGTACACACACACACACACACACACACATGCACACGCACGCACAGACACACAGACACACACACACACACACACACGGTAAAGGACAGCAAAAAAAGGAGCCCATCTTTTTTTTTTTTTTTTTTTTTTTTTTTTTTTT
>NW_006783002.1:772179-774907 GCF_000442215.2 Lipotes vexillifer
TTTTTTTTTTTTTTTTGCGGTACGCGGGCCTCTCACTGTTGTGGCCTCTCCTGTTGCGGAGCACAGGCTCCGGACACGCAGTCGGCTCAGCGGCCATGGCTCACGGGCCTAGCCGCTCCGCGGCACGTGGGATCTTCCCAGACCAGGGCACGAACCCTTGTCCCCTGCATCAGCAGGTGGACTCTCAACCACTGAGCCACCAAGGAAGCCCGAGCCCATCTTAACAGAAGTAGCCAACTCTAGAATCAGAAAGACCTGAATTTGAATCTTGACTCCCTCATTTCCTGCTGTGTGGTCTTAGGTAAGTTACTTAACCTCTCTGAGCCTCCACTGTCTGTCTGTAAAATGGAGACAAGAATACCTGCCACCTAAATTTAATGAGGCCCCTGATAATAGGATACCTCATAGTGTCGTCCAGCCCTAGAAAAGCAGAAGCCTTGGAGTCTGTGTTTGTCTGACTCCATTGTTTCCTGTATAACAACTCCCTCCGCCCTGAGAGAGAAACTTGCTGGAGAGGCCAGCTGAGAAAGAAAAATGATAAATTATTCAGAGGCATTAACATCAAGTCTGATGTAGATATAAAAATAGTTACAAAACACCACAATCCTCTTGTTTTCATTACAGCAAACTTGCCTCCCTGGGAGGAACAGGAGGGGCTAGGGTCTGGCCTGAGGCTGGGGCCGGGGCCTGGGCCTGGGGCAGGAAAGCCTCATCAGGCTTCTATTTTGCTCTTCTAACTACTCATCTTTGAACAAAGACCAGGGAAGGCACTTGCTTGTCACCTCTTTATTTTAAACCAGGCTTCGGATAGGCTGGCTTAGTTTGGAATTGACAGTATGCTCAGCTATTGGAGCAGCGAGAATTCTCTACATCTTGCCTTCTGTGAGCTCTCCAAGGAGGCTGGGCCTGATCCCAAAGCTCAGATGCAAAGGAACTGGCTGGTAGGCTGCCCTGAGCCTAATCCCTCTAGGAGTCCCACGCCACGGGCCTGTGTCGCCCAGAAGGACTATGCTGTTCCCAAAGGCACATATTCTGGGAAGAGAACAGGAAGAATCCAGCTGGAAAGTTAATGTTTACTAAGCACCTACTCTGTGCCAGGCACCCTGCCAGATACTTCACCTATATTGCCTCTGACAGCCCTCACAACAAATCCCTAATTAGTTGAAAGCCTGTACATTTCACAGGTGAGAAAACTGAGATTCAGGGAAGTTAAGGGACTTCCCCCGAAGCTCCACCGAAGAGTCAGCGCTCAGACTCAGATAACCTGACTCCCAAGCTTGCTCTCTCCCCCACCCCCTCCATAAGAGCAGAGCATGTGGTATGAAAAGGTCTTCATGAAATATTCAGCTGCCTTTGTAGCTCCTGTTGCCTCCAGGCCAGATCTGAACGCTTACTCAGGGCTTTTTTTTTGGCAGGGGAGCTACATGGAAACAATTTCCAATTCATACTTAACAAGACAGGGAAAAGGGCCTGTTCTTGGCCTGCTCCAGGTTTGGGGGAAATCTATGCTCACGCCAGGAACAGTGGGCATGGGGTGGGAGTTGAAGGAGGGTTAAATGGGAGGCCAGAATCAAACCTACTGCTTCCATGAGCCAAGGGTCTCAGAGAGTCTCTTTGGCTGACTTTGCAGGAGAGAAAAGGGGAGCGATCGGCCAGTGAGAGGAAGCCCCGGAGGACAGAGGAGGAATATGATCGCAATATTTCTTGTCCTTTTGAAAAGCATATTCTCACCCTTCAAGTCTGACCCCAAACACTTCTTTCTGTTGGAATCTTGTTTTGCCTCCCCCAGACAACCTGCGTATGAGAGTTCTTTCTCAGATGTGTCTCCTTGGTGCCAGGCTGTGTTGGAGGCCTGATTAATGTTACTCCGTTTCCTCCTGAAAGCAGGTCCTGTTACTCCATATTAAAGATGAAGGAACCAAGACTGAGAGGTTACTGAATCTGCCAAAGGTCAGACAAACTAGCGCAGTGGATCTCAACCAGGGACCACTCTGTCACTACAAAGAATCATCCAGTCAATGGTGCCAAAACGGAGAACGCGTGGGCCAGTGATGGCTCAGCCAGGATTTAAACAAGGTCGGCCTGACTCTCCAACTCACCACGTCTGATAAATACTCTTACGCTATCGTAAGAACCTTTAGGTCTAAGTGGATTCCCCTGCCCTTCTGTCCTGAATGACACCTACTGCAGGTTACTGCTCACTCAGCAAGCTTTAACGGACTGATTAATCAGGATACTCCATAACCGTGCCAAGGATCCAGATGAGCAGCCTCACCAAAGGGAGCCAGCCGTTCTGTAACTGAATCTTTAAAGAGGACAGTGAGTCCAGCTTCCCACCGCCTGCAGGAAGCTTCTCCTCCATACTCTGACAGCCCCTGCTTGCACTCCTCCCATGATGGGGAGCTCACTCCCTTCACAGGCAGGGCAGTACTTGGTAGGATGTTCTCCCTGATGCTGAACTGCAGCCAGCTCTCCACCCAGCTCTGGCCTACCACGGCCTCTGGAGCCCTTGGGGAAAGATTGCTGGTTAGCTCCTAGAAACCAGCCCCAGAGTCCCGGTCAGGTTTTCCTGACTGCTGGAAAGGTGAGGTAGAAGAACACAGATGTGCAGCCAGAAAGATCCAGACTCAAATCCTGGCTCCACTGCCCACAGAGCTGGTAACGGAGCAACACAAGTCAGCCTGGCAGAGCTGCAACGTTCAGCACACAGTGGGGCGGGGGGGGGGGG
>NW_006783002.1:774926-789371 GCF_000442215.2 Lipotes vexillifer
GGGGGGTGCTCAGCACATAGTAGGGATCAAATGGCTGATCTTAGCTAGACCTGGCACCCCCTCTGCTGTGAGCTCTGTGACATCTGCTGGCCTTCCCCATGTCACATCCTGTCTCTGGCCTCTGCCTGCCTGCCTGCCTCTGGGGTCCACTTCTGAACAAGTAACTTGAATTTCACGATTATTAAGGGATGGGAAACTGAGATGAGTGACAACACCAAATCAAGAAATGACAACCATGAGAGTTACCATGGCAACACTTTAACTTGAAAAGTTCCAAGAATGTGCTGTAAATGATAGGCATTCCACCCACCCATCCCCGGCCCCGCCACACACACGCACGCACGCACGCACACGCGCGCGCGCGCGCACACACACACACCGGCCCAAAGGTGGCGGCCTTACAAACTTGTTTGGTGCTTGAGACAATCACCCAAACTCTGGTGTAGAATGAATTTCCAGCCTATTTCTACCTTCAGGGGTTGGTTTTGAAGGGAAATTCTCTTCTAGGAACCTTAATTAATTTTAGCTACAAGGCACCAGTCATCAGTACACGCAGGTGTTGGCAGAGGCTGCACATCTTCTATTAAAAGTTTTAGCTGAAAATTCAGAGACATCTGAAGATGGTGTGTATCTTCTTTTTTTTTTTTTTTGCGGTACACGGGCCTCTCACTGTTGTGGCCTCTTCCGTTGCAGAGCACAGGCTCCGGACGCGCAGGCTCAGCGGCCATGGCTCACGGGCCCAGCCGCTCCGCGGCATGTGGGATCCTCCCGGACCGGGGCACGAACCCGTGTCCCCTGCATCGGCCGGCAGACTCACAACCACTGCGCCACCAGGGAAGCCCGATGGTGTGTACTTTGCTCCTGCCACAAAGGAGAGTGGACGAGCTCCCCACCCCTCCACTTCCCGTGGACTAACTACAGAACAGCTCCTGCAGACGGACATCTCCATTACGGTCAGGTAGATCTGGGCAGGAACCCTGGCTCCCTGACTCACTGGTGGCGGGGTGGGGGTGACCTTGGGCAAGATGTCGAACCTCTGTGAGCCCCCTTTCCTCCTCTGGAAAATGGGAAAAACAAGACCTCAGCTTGAGGGCTGTGAGGACTCAAGAGGTCATGTAGGCCCAACGCAGCACAGAATTCAGCAAAGATTGAGAGGCTCTTCTTGAGAGTGGCAGACACTCTCTAGGCACTGGGGTTACCTCAGTGAACAAAACACCAAGATGGCTGCCTCGTGGAGACGCACCATGGTCCCGAGAGGCTAAACAGACAAATGGAAAACAGCCAGACATATATGAAAACAGAAATCTGATCCCCCAAGCTCTGTAGGAACCAGCCCCCCGATGGTCAGGACTTGGTCAGTAACCTGCCAGCTTTCCTAATTTTTCCTCCCGTCCACATCAGGACCAATGAGAAAAGACAAATATGCTTCCCAAACCAAACACAGAAGACGGCCAGCCCCCAGCTTCCTCAGGTCAACAGCCTACAATCAAAGCAGCGCTCAAGCCTTCCCCTGTTTTCACTGTCAACCTTCCCCACTTCCCTACCTGCTTTTGAGACTCACCCGAGGCTCATGATGGTGGCCAATTCCCTTGTTACAGCCAGCTCTGAATAAAGAGCCTCTGCCTGCTCTCAGCTGGGCGGTCTTTATTGATGTCCACAGTCCATATGCATAACAAAGAAGTAAATTATAGAGCATGTTCTGCCCTTGAACTGGACCCCCAGTCCTGCCCTCAGATTATTCTTAACACAGCAGCCAGAGTGATCTTGTTAAAATCGTAACACAGGGCTTCCCTGGTGGCGCAGTGGTTGAGAGTCCGCCTGCCGATGCAGGGCACACGGGTTTGTGCCCCGGTCCGGGAGGATCCCACATGCCGCGGAGCGGCTGGGCCCGTGAGCCATGGCCGCTGAGCCTGCGCGTCCGGAGCCTGTGCCCCGCAGCGGGAGAGGCCACAACAGTGAGAGGCCTGCGTACCGCAAACAAGCAAACAAACAAACAAACAAAATCGTAACGCATAGTATTTAACACCATGGAAAGAAGAAAACACGCAGCAGGGTAGGAGGGGTCTGGAAAACTAGGGGCAGGGACGGGGGTTCACCAATGCAACAGGATTGTCGGGGTGGGCCTTGAGGAGAAGGTGATGGAGGAGCAAAGACTTGGAGGTGGGCAGCTAGCCGTGCAGATGTCCAGGGGAAGAGCACTCCACAGTGAGAGTGCGTACCGCAAACAAGCAAACAAACAAACAAACAAAATCGTAACGCATAGTATTTAACACCATGGAAAGAAGAAAACACGCAGCAGGGTAGGAGGGGTCTGGAAAACTAGGGGCAGGGACGGGGGTTCACCAATGCAACAGGATTGTCGGGGTGGGCCTTGAGGAGAAGGTGATGGAGGAGCAAAGACTTGGAGGTGGGCAGCTAGCCGTGCAGATGTCCAGGGGAAGAGCACTCCAGGCAGAAGTCATAGCCTTGAGGCAGGAGTGGGCCTGAAGTGTTCCAACAGAGCAGGAGGTGGGGTCAGAGATGCCGGGGAGACTTGGCATGGACTCCTCCACGTTGGAGGAGTCCACCTCCTTTGCAGGTCGTGTAAGGACTATGACCTTTACTCCAAGGCCAACGGGGAGCCATTACAGAGTTTTGAACAGAGGGGTGACCTGTTCTGATTCACGTCTTAATGGGATCACTCTAGCTGCTGTGTTGAGAATGAAGTGCAAGGGGGTGAGTACAGAAGCAGGAGCCCAGTGAGGGAAGCTATGCAGTCCCCCAGATACGAGAAGATGGGGCTCTGACCAGGGTGGCAAAAGTGCAGGTGGTGGGAATGGTCAGGCTCTGGATATATTTTGATTATGAGCCTAAAGTTTGGGAGACACTGTGTTAGTGGCTTTCCTCTCCCTTTCCCTCTTCCCTCAAAGATACAGACATCTTCACAGATCCAGGAAGCAAACTGTGGTCCTGGTCACCCTGACAGCCCAATGACCATCGTACTGAGCATGGATGCCATTCCACACACACTGGCCAGGAGCTGGGGTGCCAGCGGGGCACGTCTGCTCTGGGTGTCTCCAGTGATACCCTGGCACTGCTGGTGAGTGACAGCTCCCCACATAAAATGTGAGCAATGATAACTTCCTTGATCTAACTCTTAGCAAACAAGAGGGAACTTAAACTGGGCTCAATCTTTCCCCGGGACCATTTAGCATCACATATCAAAAGCCTTAAAAAGAAAAGCTGCATAATCTTTGACCCAGCAATTTCAAGTAAAGAAATTGGGCTGAAGGAAATAAACAGACAAGCACATAAAAATGTTGATCTCAGCATTACTGACAGTGGTAAAAAACTGAAAACAGCAACAGAAAATTGGTTAAACAAATAATGACATATCCTTAGGACGGACTACTACTATTTAAAGTCATTTTGGAGAGAAGGTTTAATGGCATGGGGAAATGTGATATACTAAGGTTGCAAAACAATATGTACAATCTGCTCCAAATGGCGGGGGAGGGGTTTGGGGGAGGGGGGGTAGGATTATATGTAGACTCAATATTGGAGAGAAAACCAAAATGCTGGGAGGAGCTACCTCTATATGGCAGGATTATGGGTCATTTTCATTTGTTCTCTGGGTTATTTTAGGTTTCTAAAATTTTCTGTTGTTTACAGGTACTACTGGTGTAATCAGAAAAAAATCACATTAAATAAAAACATGATAAACGTTACAAAATTTTCAAAGTAATATTTATCCTAGCAATAAAAATAACTACCTATTCCACAATGTGTCATGAGGTTTAATTAGTTTGAGGACATGAAAGAAGCCTGAAGAGGACAATGTAGTAGGTGGAACTGGAATCTTTCTGTGACACTAAGAAAATGACCACTGTTTACTATGTCTAGTGTCCCCCTGCAGCTGCCACCACTGAGGCCACCACAGTACCGGCAAAGAGATGCACAAATCTGATGGACTCCACTCACTCTGACACTCCACGCATGGTAGTCCTGAACTTGGGGAGATGCGAAGGAGGAGGAGGCAGGAAGGAAGATCAAGGTTTTAGAACCTGTGGGCCTTGAACAAACAGCATCAGCATCTCCTGGGAGCTTATGAGAAATGCAGAGTCTCAGGCCCACGGTCCCGCTGACTGAATCAGAACCCATGCTTGGAAGAGTCCCCAGGCAGTGCCCGTGCATGTTAAGTTTCAGAGGCCCTCTCCAGAACACAGCATGTTTTCCCAGCTTGGGGCACGGGGGTGGGGTGTGGTTTGAGATGATCTCAAGTAGGAGGATTTCTCAAGCAAATATTAATTACCTAAAAGATGTAAAAATCACCCAAACCATGCAGAAGTGCAGAGTCTCCAAGCCTTTGGGCCATATCAGGACTCTGGCACCAACCCTGAAGAGCTACTTCCATCTCATTAGCCTTTTACAGGAAGTGGAACCGGATCAGGCGCTCCCCTTTTCTACCCAGGGAATCCTGAGGCCCCGCTGGCTGGGTGGAGAGCTGTGCGTGAATAGTTAATAGCGCTCTGCCCAGAAACAAACATAAAAGGAGCAAAACCAGGTCAAAGCAGTATCACAACATCTCCAGGCGAGGGCTAGGCCTTTTCTAGCACTCAGAACATAACTGTGTTGGAACAAGAGGATAGGCTGGGAGACAAGGCTACTTTTCAAACCCTTGAAGATGCCCCAGTTTGCCAGAAGGCCCGGGGAAGGGGTGGGAAAGAAGCCTTGATTGCTATATCTGCAGTCCCACGGCTCAAATAAATTAGGTCACCTGCCTCATACATAAATTCCTCAACACGGGACCACTTTACACTTCTTTGAAGAAGGGAGGAAACAAACATGTCACGAGGCTCTACACTCTGCACCATTTCTCAGTCTCGGCTACTCCTTGGCATCACCTGGGGAGCTCTACAGAGCTCTGATGCCTGAGTCCCAGCCAGAGCCGTTATAGGGCACTCGGAGGTGGGACTGGGGTGCTGGTCATTGATAAGAGTCCCCAGGTGATGCTAAGGTACAGCCGAGGCTGGAACTCGAAATCTAGCACCTGACGACAGCTCAGAGAAGCGGGTAGACAATGATTCTGACCCAGCTGGTGCAGAGTGGCAAGGGGACAGAGCTGGAATCAGAACCAGGATGGTTTTTCCACTTCTACAGCCACCTCCATTTTCAGAAGGCAGGGATGCCAGAGGTCCTCTCGGAGTCTGACCTGCAAAAACCTGAACAGGCTTCCTTGAACCCTCCCAAGCACCCAGACTGCCCCACACACGCATGCACACCTATGTCCACCGCTGAACTATGATGACAGTTCAGTCAAGGCTCTGGAAGGAAGAATCACAGGACCAGGAGGTGAGTGGGTGAGGAGATAACAGGAAGGAAAAATAGCAATGCCAAGAGCTACCATTCACACAGAAGACGCTGCCTGTGAGGCACTATACAGGCTTCACCAATCCCACACCGACCTTTTGAGGTAGAGACTTCTAGTTTCCATTTTATAAATGAAAAAAAGCATGTTGAAAGCTCAAGAGAAGTAACTTACTTAACTCATACAGCCACCAGGAGACGAACAGCGAATTCAACCCAAAATCCATTGGCACTGACTACTATCTTACATGGCTTTAAAAAGTACTTAACGGAAGTACCTGGAAGAACCATCCATAGTGGAGGAAAAAGAACTCATGACTCTGGTGACCCTCAGGAAGTTACTTTGAAGGCTCTGGAAATAACGATGCTCATTCAACAATGACAAGGACTCACAAAACTGCCACATTCTTTCATGATAGTCCTCTCAACATCCTTACCCAATAATCATTATTATTCCCAATTTATGTATAAGGAAACTAAGGCGTGGAGACATTAAGTAACTTGCCGAGGTCCCACAGCAATAAAGTATCAGGATTGGCAGCGGGGCCATCCACAAATCTGGGGTCTCTTTCAAGCTACCAAGAGGGGAAGTGTGGGAGGAGACCTTTCAAGAGGGCAAAAAGCGAGCTGGACCACTCCAGCATCCTGGATACTTCCTGGAAAGTGTTTCTAGGCCGAGCATCCCTGCCTCTGTCACTCTATCAGGACTACTTTTTAGTTAGGCATCTTTTTGCTATAATCATTCAACCGGCATAAAAGGAATGTCCACTTTATTTATTCCTGGAGAGGGACAAGTGCATGGCTGGGAAATGCTGAGGGGTTTACACCGGATTAGGATGAAGTGCATCCCAGGGAAACCAATACACAAAGGAAAACGGCCCAGGCAGCAACAGAGCTTGCCAGCCTGTACCAGAGACGGCGCATGACTCAGCATCAGCCAGGCATCGGTTGAGTCCCAGCTCTGCAAACCCGAACCCACGTGACAGGGACAAGTCTTGCAACCACCAGATGCCACACTCCTTCATCAGGAAAGTAGGGATCCTGCCAACCTCCAGAGAGCATCCTGGGGGACAAAGTGGCTAACGTTCTCAATGGCACCGCACACCCGGCCCCAAAGTCACCTGCGTCATTACTTACCTGTGTGTGCCAGGTGTTCTGCTGAATGAACACTTAATCCTCACAGCCGTGTGATATGAGATGGGCTCTGCTGCTTTCCCGATTTTACAGATGAGGACTCTGAGGCCCAGAAGGGTTGACCGAGGTCACACAGCCAGGAGGTGAGGGTCAGGGTCTGACCCAGTTCTTTCGGGCTCCAAAGCTGATGTTCTCCCCGAATACTCCAGGCTGCTTAGTCGTAATCACCTCGGAGCGCTCACCGTAGAAACTGACTTCAGGGTCTGTAAAGAGCAATTCAGGTTGGATGCTAGGAAGCACGTCCAGGCCTTGACGGCAGACAAACACTAGACAGGATAAGCCAGAAATTCCAAACTGCTAGAAAGGGCAGATTAGGAACAGCTGGGAGTCCCTGACCACACAGCACAGGGGAGAGCACAGGGCCCCAGGGGGGCACGCAGTTGTCAAACTATATAGGTTAGTTCAGTTAAAAAAAAAAAAAAAAAAAAAAAAAAAAAAAAAAAAAAAAAAAAAACAAACACACAGCACAGGGGAGAGCACAGGGCCCCAGGGGGGCACGCAGTTGTCAAACTATATAGGTTAGTTCAGTTAAAAAAAAAAAAAAAAAAAAAAGTAAAACAAAATAAAATAAAACACAAAATTTAGAGGAAAAAGCTAAAATGATTCTCTCAAAATCATCAAAAATTCTACTAATTCACAGGTTACAACCTTTAATACTTTGTCTATTTCTTTTTAGCCCTGTTCCAACAAATGCCTACTTTGAAAATATATTTGGGATTTAACAGTAGAGTGTTCAGTATTTTTCTAAACATAAATTTTATTGTGGCATTTTCCCATGACACAAAAAACATGTCAGAAACAACATTTAATCTTTGTATAACATCCCACTGCTTGGCTCTGCCATATTTTACTTGTCCAATCCAATTGTTTTTCTTCTTTTTTCACCATTATAAATAACACTACAATGAACATTTTTATTCTTACGTCTTTTCTGCCCATCTCTGATTATTTTCTTTGGCGAGATTCCTAGAATTGGAATACTGGAATAATGGGAATAAGTGTTTCCAGGACTACTGACAGTTATTGCCAAATTGCTTTCCTAAAAGGGTATGTTAATTTGCTTTCCACCAGCAGCAAAGGAGAATACCTGTCTCCCAGCACCTTCTGCAGAATCTAACACTGTCTTTCAAACAATCTTGGCTAATAAGTGAAAAATAGTAGCATGAATCTGCAAAGAGGCACAGAGACTTTAAATAACCTACCTCTAGTCATAGAACCAGTACGTGGATGAACAGGGATTTGAACTGAAGTCTGAGCTCCAACGGGTTGGGTCCCTACCCACCACCCAGAAGGACCCAGCCACAGCTTGGGTTATATAACGGCTGTCAAATATCAGGTATCCTTTTAGGATATTTTACATGAGAGTTCCAGAAGGGCAAGGACCTTTGCCTTAGCCTTTGATTATCGCAAGCTTCTAGACCAACAATGTCCAAAAGAACTTTCTGCGATGATGGAAATGATCTGTATCTGGGCTGTCTGATATGGGAGCCACTATCCTCTCTTGAGCACTTGAAATCTGGCTAGTGCAACTGAGGAAATGTATTATTAATGTGACTTAATTTTAATGAAATTTAACTTAACTTGTGACTAGTGACCACCACCTTGCACAGCACAGCTCTGGAGTTACCTAGTGTACCACCGAGTATTTATTAAGTGACAAACTCATGGAGTCCCCTAATGTCACCCACACCTCTATCATCCTTCCTGAAAGGCAAGAGTTTGCTTCTTCTATCCTTATCACTGTGTGTCCATCTGTTCTCTCAGATGCAGGGTTAATGCTATTTATCTGCCGTGTGGGGGTGATGTGAAGATCAGCTAATTAATGTTTGCAAAGAGCTGCACTGCTGACTGGTTCTCAGAATAACTGCACGTTAATAAAACGTTTCAATGACCAGTACTCATCCAGAGGCCAAAGCAGGGCTGGGTTTATTTGGGAAAAGGCTGGTTTCTCTGACTCATCCTGAACCAGATCCTTCCACTGTGGCTCTCATCAGTGCAAAGTCCTTTTATTTGAAAGATTTCACCAATCGGAAGATACTGAAATTTACCTTCACAATGGTTTTGATGTCACAGTTTGATGAATAAATTAATAATACAAACAAGATTGGGGAGGGCGGATATTTAACCAACTTGAACAAATTGCTTTTAAGCTCTTAAGCACTTTAATAGCTTGCATGATAATGATGCGAATTTTTAAATGTCTTGATCCACTCTTAGGTAGGCCCAGTAAAAGCACCTCTAAAGGGAAACACTTTGCTAAGCACTCAGTTTTAATCATGTGGCATTCTAGAAAGTTACAAAGTTGCCACGCTAAGAAAAATAAGGTTTGCGGGCCAAGAAGTGTATGATCAAATCCTGGGCCTTGGTGTGTGCCCCCGGGGCAGATGGCTTGACTTTCTGAGCTTGTTTCCCCATCCAGAACATGGCCCGTAACAGCAGCTACCTGACACACAGAAGGCATGCTGTTTTGCTCCTGCCCCATCCTTCCACTTCCTGGACAACCACAGGATGAGAGGGTTGACAATGTCCCTCCCCACCCTGCCTGGGGAAATGAAGATGCCAATTCTCAAAGCCCCAAAGGCAAGACCGGACACATCCTTTTACAACACCAAACTATAAATATAAGACCGTTCCCCCTGACATCTGGAGGTCACTATTATTACTTTCTGTAATAATGTCAGAGTAGGAAGCAGCTTGAAACCTTGCTACTCCAAGCTGGACTATGGACCAGCAGCAAAGCATCCCCTGGGAGCTTGTCAGAAATGCAGATTCTTGGGCCCCAAGCATCTTCACACGTACTCTAGACCTACTGAATTAGAACCTGCATTGTAGCAAGATTCTCGGGTAAGGTGTGTTCATATTAAAGTCTGAGGAGCACTACCTTATGGGACATCAAATCTGCTCTCCTCTCCCAACCTAATTTTCTAGAGAGGGAAACTGATTCCAGGAATGGGCAAGTGTTTCACCGGAGCCGTAAGTATTAGCTCCAACTCTTTGGTTTGACTTTCAAAGAGTTCAAAGACCAGACTTTTAGAAATCAACAATCATTCCACAGCGAGAAAATGGGGTCTTTATGAGACAAACATCCTTAAAACCTAGGGTTCTTGACAATTATAATGAATAATCAATTGCATCTGATACGCTTTCCCTACCGGGGGCCCAGGCCACAGGGCTACCATCCACTGGCAAAGCAAATGCAGGACTCAGGGGACAGGGACGAGGGGACACGGAACACCTGCTCTTGAGATCCTGCTACATTGAGGCCCTGTTTCCTTTCTGTTTTCCAAATGAAAGAAAAGCCCCGATTTGATGTTTGGAATGTGACAAAGGACAAAAATATTCTCTCACCTTCCCTAGTGAAACTGCAGTGGAATCAGTATCGAGGCAGCATCTAAACACTTGTCAGAATTCAGAGTCTGTGACCAGCAAAGTGGGTTTCCTTTATGGTGACCACACCGTCAAACAATGCTGAGGTGACCTCTCCATCCTATCTAAAGGAACTCCTGATATCTCCTGCTGAGCCTGGGGACACCTTGGTAATGGGAGGACAGGACTTCCCCCACTGGCTGCACGGAATCCTTTGTCAGATGACGACGAGTCATCTAACCACAGGGAACAAATCTTCTCTGGGTCACAGAAATCTGACACGTGAAAGAGGAAGGCTGACAAACACACCCTCAGATTGAACTGGCCCAGGCAAGGATGGGACAAGTGTAGCTCCCAATTACTACCACTTTGGAAATAGCAGGTAGGCTTTTTTTTTATTATTATTATTATTGTGTCCAGGGATCATGAAGTGAGACATTTAGGCTGATTTTCCCAATAAACGCAGTGCAGGGTAGGGTGGGGTTAGGAGGGTGGATAAAGCTTACTGTGGGGTGGCTTCCTTACTAAGCTTTTCTAAGGCCTCTGAACCAAACAAAAAAAAAAGAAAAGAAAAGAAAGGCAGGGGGGAATCCAAATGCAAAGACACACTCACTTCTCTGAGGAACTGTTTGTCATTCACCAGGGAGCCAGCCCCACCTACAATACAGAGACACATATTTACATATTTCAACTCCATTGCTGGCTGAAGGGCTACAGAGAGTGAAGACTCATTCAAAGAAAAATGTTCTTGGAAAAAAGATTTGCCTAACAGTTTAGCAGAACAGCTCAAAGTTATGCAAATCCCCTGCTTGAGGTTTGTTTATCACCTTCCTCTACTACCTAAGCTCCCAAGAGGGATTGCAAAGTAAGCTGTCATAGTCTGGTTAAAAAAATGACATAGAAATCACAGTAGACCCTACTGCTTCTCATGCGTGACAGAATCTCACCATGGCATATGCCTCTGACCCTACAATCCCACTTTCTAGGGATTTATCTTAAGGAAATACTAAAATTACACAGTGTGTACAAGAATAATTACTGCAGCTTTGTGATAGTAACAAAAAAACTAAAAATAAACGAAAAGTCAAAATTTGGGTACTGTTCAACTAAATTATGCCATATTAAAACACTGGGGGTCTATGTAGCCATTAAAAATGTTGCCATTGGGGGAAAAGTTATAACATGGAAAGATTTATCATTAAAGGAAAATAAGCATTCAAAATATTGTAACTATGATCTCACTTTTTTCTACGGTCATAAAGAGAAGTCACAAGGTACAACCCAAAATGTGGTGAAACATTTTCTTTTTGCTTTTCTCTGTATTGTCCTACTTTGCTACAGTGAACATATATTGCTTTGGTAATTAGAATAAAGACAATGAAAGTTAGGAAAAAAACTGACAAAGCAACCGCTACATTTACAGTTTCATTAGAAGCCTTCCTTATGGAAAACTATAAATTCAGGGATCCAGGCATGCTTGGTTCCCTGGGAACTGGGGCATGTGTCACTTTCAAAGTGGCCCCCATGGCAGTCTGTCAGCGCAAAGTAAAGATGGAGCAATTTAGCTTTCAGTTACAGTAAGCCAGGCTGACAGACCATGTAAGAACGCAGGTAAAAAAAAATTGGCCCTGAAATTGAAGTTGATTTACCCTACTAGGCTCTTGGAATCAAACCTGCAAGGAGGTGATTTAAATCCCATTTTTCTTATGTTTTATGTTTTACATTTCTGGATGTGGGAGAATGTATTGGGACAGGAACAGCAGGAGGGTTGGGGTCCAGGTAGAGCAGCTGTTCATTAGAACTATAACGGCAGCTAAGTACCCAGGTGAGGATTGTACTGCGCGATTAGTAGGTTTCATTTTCCTTCAACCTCTATGACATTTAAAGAGTGAGCAGGCATCTCAAACTGAGTCCCTTGCTTGTGTTGCCCAACAGTATCTTAAATTCTTAATCACCTTCTTTCCCATATTTGTAATTTTTGATCTGGAAATATCAGGTTACGCAACATGCCAACCTGCACAACAATGTAATTCTGTCAGAAAAAAGGGACTCAATGAGGGAGAAATTCTAACAAAACTGGAAATGACTTTTCTAAGAAAAGAGAAGATATTTTGGTTTCAAGCATTTGAGCTGTTTTTAAATAGACTGTGGATGCAATACTGCTGGTTCTTCTGGGGCTGTTGAGTTCCCTGCCCATTCCCCACCCTCAAATGCACAATGTTCCAAAGGGATGAAGGAGGTGGGAGGGAATGACCATCTGTGAATGGCCTGCAGTGTCAGAGGTTTTATGGACCTTAATCCTTACAGTGTTGTAAACCAGACAATATCTTCCCATTTTACAAGCAAGAGAACTGAAGTTCCAAAGGTAATTTGCCTAAGGCCACAGAGTCATGACTCCCCTCCAGAAAATTAAGGGCTTAAAGTCACATCCTATTAATTTACTGCCACAAAACCAGAGAGGGCTGAGGAGATTCTACGACCTAGAGTCAGATCTATTGGAAGAGAGCCTTTGGAGATCCAAATCACCCACTCTTACAATACCCAGCCTTCTCTGCAACACTAGTTTCTACGGAGTTCACTACCTCGTATTCCAGATCGTTCCGTTCGCTTCTAGAACTGTCTTCTGATGGTTCTTTTTAAGGCTGAGCCTTGATTCTGCCCCCTGGGCCCCCGCACTGAGCAAGGCTGATCCCGTTTCCCCCACAGTCCACCAGGATGATTCACTGGCCTACGGCCCCCATTCCACCCCGCTTCCGCCCCAAAAGAGAGGCCTTGATACTAGCATGCTGACAGATGAATCCAAGAGACCTCTCTAGAAAACTGAACCTCTCCATCCCTGACAACTTCCCCACCACAGAAGACGGCGAACTCACACACCAACCTGCACCCTGCCCCCACTCAAAGACACGTGGTAGGAACAAAACCTTCCCTGAATTAGTCCCCTAAAACTATATGAACGTCTCCGTCCTAAGTCCTGAAGAATGTGGGGACGTCCAAATCTCCAAACATTCGCAAAGCAGGGCCGAGAGGAGACACACATTCACCTCAGGAAATCAGCTCCGACTGGTCCAATTCCACCAGGTGAAAGGACTTCCCATCCTCACCGTCACCAGAGAAAACAGATTGTTTCTCAACGCGCCCTTCTAACGCCTGCAAAGAGAGGAATCTCTTTTGCCAGATGACTGGCCTCGCCGCGCACCTCCCCTCCCAAGCGCGCGCGCGAACACACACTCGAGCGCGCGCGCGCTTCCACTGCCACCACCTGTGAAAACATCTCTTGTAACTTTGGCGAAGAGAGCTCCCGGCAAAGCTGAGCGGCAGGGCGCCGGGAGCGCGCCGGGGGAGGTGAGGGTGGCGGGCCGGGCGAGGAAAGGGGAGGGACGCGCCGCCTGCACTCTGCGCCGCGGGCTGGAACTTGGCCTGGAACGCGGCGGTCTCGGCTCGGGTTTCCCGCCCCGGCCCCGCCCACCCAGCGGCCCAGCTCGCGCGGACTGCGGCTCGGCTCGCTAAGGAGCCTCAAGCCGGGGACCACGGGCGGACGCCGGGGGGAGCGCGACTGGGCCTCGACTCGCGCAGCCCACCGTGGACCCCTGGAGGCTGCTTGAGGGCGGCGGGGAAGAGGGTAGCGCGGGGCCAGCGCCGAGGCGAGGGGCAGGAGTGCGCCGCCCCTGAGCGCAGGGAAACAGGTTGCTGCGGAGCCCCATACCCTCCCCGCGGCCGCCCCGCCGCGACCCGATTCCCGTCCTGCCCCGGGAGCGAACCCAGCCCCTCCAGGGCGCCCTCCACCTTCCCGGACCCCCGCGGCCCGGCCCCAGCCCGGCAGGCAACCGGGTTAAAGGCGCCTTCAGCAAGGTCAAGGCGAGGCCGGCCGGCACCTGGGGATTTTTCCCAGCTGAGCAAGAGCTTTGCAATCGCATTGTTAAGGATCCTGGCAGTGGCAGGAAATCCGAACGGCCCCACAGGTCTGCTGGAGGGAGGATTTATTTTACAGCGCGGAACACACTCAGACAGACCCGAGATTTCGGCGGGGGGCTGGGGGGAGGGGATTCGAGGTTTCCGGAAGATGGAATGTGGCAAAAACAAAAATTCCCCACCCGTGCACGCCCCCACCCCCCCGCCTGCGGGAGGAGAGAGCTCAGGGCCAGTGTGCCCCTGACTTCAGCGATCTGCAGGGCACTAACAGGTCTGGGGCTGCTTATCCCGCTATGGGCGAAAAATAAGATTTAAAAACACTCTACTATGGTTTCTCTGTCAAAGACCCTCAACGTGCTGCAGGCGGCAAAGGGCAGCAGCGAGATGTGGAGAATAAACAAAACAGAAGCAAATTGCTGTCCGCGTAGCAGAGAAGCGAGGGGGACGGAAGCCATACTCGGCACCCGTCCCCATTCCATCAACGCCGGCCTAGCCCAGGAAACCAGGAATAGGTACCTGATGGTGGCGGGCTCTGGCAGAGGCCAGCACTCTCCCTCCGAACCCCGCGCCAGAGTGGGCCTGCATTGCTGGGATGCTTGGCATCTCGGGCGGGGGGGGGGGGGGGGG